>NW_019718272.1:640296-662154 GCF_002891405.2 Cryptotermes secundus
CCACTATCCGAGCATACACTTCACTGCAGCCTCATTCTGCTCCTCTTCTTAACTGCTATTACGATACAAGAGATGCGTCCAGTGTTTTATATAAAATAATATATCGTAGAGTAAAACGTATGCAATTCAGAATCACGTAAGTTAATGAAACGTACGGTTACGACAGACCAGTAACTGTCGTTTACGTGACTAATCTCAGGGTTTGGCCGCGTCATAGCTCAAGCGGTTAGTCGCTGGCTTCCCACCGCGGCGGCCCGGGTTCGATCCCGGGTCTGGTCAAGTGGCATTAGTGGTGGACAAAGTGGCGCTGGGGCGGGTTTTCTCCGAGTACTTCGTTTTCCCCTGCCAATCTTCATTCTACCAAATTCTCCATCATTATAATCACCCGGGGCAGGCTACAATAGGCCAATCAGTAACCGCCGTGCTGAGTGGACCCAGTTGGATTCCACCCCCCACTAAGCGAATTAAAAAAAACCTATTTCAGTTCCATATTCAAAATAACATTTTACGTGGGTCCCCCTATCTCTCTTATNTACAGATTCAATGTACAGAGGGAGAATCGATATAAAATTACTCGTAGATACGAAGTCACACAGCATTTCGCAACGCTGCATGGTCTAGTGTTAACACTATGTGTGTCAGAATGTTACTAGCATGAGGATCAGGGTGAAATTCATATTGACTGCCTTCCTTTTAATGCTTCCGTCAGGGCAGAATGGCAAGCATAAATTAGTGACAATTAAACAAAATAAACTGTCGTTATTAACTCTCAGTTAATTAGGAAAATTTCTATTCTTCTGTAACAGATGTATTAGAAATTAAACACGACAATGTATACTTGTTTTATTCATATAAAACTAAACGTATAGAATGTCTACTTGGGCGCTGATATCTAGGTTTGTCCTGTTATGCTTATGTTTAGTTTAAGGCAAATTCCTGAAACTTTGAATATCACTGTAACTTCTACACTCAGACGTACGTTCAAATTACCAAATGCAATGATGATCTCCACATTTTACAAATCACTAGCATCTGTTAAGTCCTCTCAGTCTTCACTAGGCCTCTCCTGGCAATGGATTCTAACAGCGGAGATTTTTCATCTTCCAGCGCTCACGTCTGTACTATCTGGCGAATACTGAACTCACTTAGCGGGCCTGGGGTAGTCGCTATAGAGTCTCGGGGCGTATCCAACAGAAAACATCGACTCCAACTATGTTTCTATCGTTGTTATGGGCGGTTGCCTAACGACAGCCCGGATATTGTTGACGTGCTTACCGGATGATATCAAGCAACGCATGTTCCTTCTCACGATCGTTGCATAGCAACGGCACTACAAGCTACAGTGTCAATAAACTGTTTTGCGGGAGTAAAGCGGCAACGTTAGTGAAGCAGATCACTCACTCCATCTTTGACCGAGGTTAACAATGGTGAAGCTATACTTCCATTCCAGATATAACTTCATGGCGTGGTAATTAATAAATTAATCCCAAGGACGGTTTTACCTTACCTCACCTTATCACAAGTTATTAGATGTTATATCAGAAAACATATATGTAATGTTAAGCATTAGTGAATGTTGAAGAGCCTGATATTTAATGTTAATGTTCATGAAAATTTTCTTAATTTCTTACGCAACAAAAATTGCCAGCTTCCGCCTCAATTTCGGGAATATTCGAATGCACATCTCTCGTGAATCAGTCCGTATATGGATTCATTTTTGGTTACAGAATCATCAAAATTATGCACATTTTATGGTCCAAGGAATTTTAATATTAAAGTTTGGAGTTCTGATAGACAGGACCGGAGAAACACATCAACTTCTTTCACATTTTACCGTGTGATGATTTCCAATGGATTACGAAACTGCCGCTGTGGGAAAGTGCTGTTGAGTAGAAAACTTTTACTTTTCAAAGTTAGTTTCTATATATAATCGAATTTGTTTTACGCAATTTGGCCTGACCGTATTTTCAGGCTGTGTCTACATGTAGAGACAAGGGGGCGACAGCATTTAATGTTACAGCATAACGTAAAAACGAACCACGCAACACTCGTATCTTGTTATCTGAAATAAACAAGATTGCGAAAGCGGAAGTATCATTCTTAAGGAGAATGTTTCCTAATGATGATATCTGTGAAGTCAAACTTACTGTTTTATTATAACTGGATTAACGATACACTTCGAGCGGAACAATTTGATGGCCAACCAGCAGAAACTGTGACTGATGAACTCTTCCGATTATTCAGTTTATCGTACATTTAATCGATTTAAGAGTCGGCCACACACACAGAGCGCTACGCTATGTTTGCTACGTACGCTGTGTACACTCTGCAACGCAGGGAACATAGGGAACATAGCGTACGTAGCGTACGTAGAGTACGTAGCGTACGGAAGTCTCTGTAGCCAGTCACATTGGTAATAGAGGGAAATACGTATTTTTCTGTTCGTATAGCGAACATAGAGTACGTAGCGTGCGTCGCGTATGTAGCGCTCTGTGTGGCCGAACCTTGAGCCGATCATGGTAGCCGAGCGGTCTAAGGAATGTACTGCCTTCAATCCTTCGGATACCGAGATCGTGGGTTCGAATCTCACACAAGGCATGGATGTTTGGCATGTGTATGTGTTTATTCTGTGTTTGTCTTGTCCTGTGTTTATGTAGAGGCCTTGTGACGAACTGATCACTCATCCAAGGAGTTCTAACGTCTGTAAAATGATCAAAATGAAGAAAAAACATTCTCGATTATTTCTCTATAAATATAAAAGTGATATTTGGAGTCAGTCTCTATAGCTTCAGATTTATTCTAAAATTATTATTCATCTGATAAAAATTTATGTCAAGCTTTATCTATGTTCACTGAAGGATTCGAGCTGAACACGTTAATCGAAGGTAATATGAGAAAGTTATATTTGCTTAATTACTTAAACACCGCGTCATTAAGAAATACCGGGGATGGACGTACAGCTCCACCATTTTTTAATCCGGCACTAAATTGAGTTAGGTGGTCACTTTCACGCTTCGGCAGCTTTACCCCGGACAGGGAGTCCGTGGTACCCAGTGGACTGGAAGCTGCGTGGGCCCCAAAGTCGGTCTGGACGTTGTGGAAAAAAGAAATATTTCTATCCCCTGCCAGGAATAGAAACCCGGTCACCCAGCCCGTAGCCCGAACCTACACTGACTTATCCCGGCTAAATTCACCTCCATCTAGTGCGGATGTCAAGAATGGTGGATTTGCATCTGCACTCTCTCATACGTCTTGATACCGAGGTACTGAAATTAATTAAGCACTGGGACTTTACCTTCAGGTTTCAGGTGTCTGGGAAGAAATAACAGTTTAGCGCTTAGTGTCAGATCCTTACGTTTCAAGTCATGCCACTAGACACCATCTCGGGCCAGCTTCATCCACAAGTCAGAATCAATCTCAGTAACATAACTCTTGTTTTTTAAAATCCATTTCTCCCCTGATATTTCATGTGATAAATTTCCAAGATGATTCCCAACCCAACAGCAGTGCGCAATATTTGTCTCCCTAATTCTATTCACATGCCCAGATAACTGTAGCCTCCAGTAGATTGTTTCAGTAGTCTGATTATAATATGTAGCCTCTATTAACCATGGAGTTCCTCGTATTTATGGAATGTCCTTTTAATTTCATTCTTAGTTCCAAAAGCACCTAATATCATAAACTACATTTTGTTTCACGGTCACCAATATCAAATATTAATGTCGTTTCCTTCACCGAAGAGTGCACTACAGACAGACTCTGTGCATATCGCTTTAATGATCTTCCATTTCAGTGAAGTTTCAGCCTTGAAATGTGCTCCTGATGGAATCGATCCCATGTAAAACATCATATAAATACTGCAAAATACAACACTATTATGAAACATTTGTCTATCTATCTAGCTACAGCCCTTTGTTGGGACTTGGCCGTTATTTTAAACCCTCATTCCTACGCACAGTAGGTAGGACTACCCGGACGGGGGATCAGCCCCTCTTAAGACCTCTAACTATAAACAGAACAACACAAACATAGAAGAAATGCACACAGGCATCGGTGCCTCGAATGGGATTCGAAACGACGACCCAAGCATTCGAGCGGGCGAAGACTCTTCAGCCTTAGACCGCGCGCGCGGCCACTGCGCTCGGCTGTTAGGAAATATACAGGCCGTAATTCAGAGTAACCCTCCGTCTGTCCGTCACGCTCTGTCTCGTAAACTAATAATGATGTGGGTAAGTGTAAAACCGTGGGTTGTTTGCTTCATGAAAGAGAATTTTGTTAATTTTGTTCTCACGAGCAGTCGGCGTCTCTCCCCGTTCTCTCCCCTATAAAGTTCGACCATGAAAGACAGAATTGCATTGCTTAACGCAGCCATTCCCGAGCATTTGCTTTTCTTCCGGGAAGAGGAAGGAAGAGATGATTGATTGCAGGGGAGTGCTGGAATGGTATAGAAGTCATAAAGATATACGTTCCCTCCTCTATTCAGCAAACCAAAGGAAGCATGACCTGCATCTAACAAACTACTCATAACTGATATCACTGAATACCTAACCTTCCTGTATGTTAGTAGCTACCATGGTAGCGGAAATTCTGAAGGTCACGGAAATGACAGGTGTACGATTTCAAACACCTATACATGTTAACTGTAATTTAATTCGTTTAGTGGGGGGTGGAGTCCAACTGGGTCCACTCGGCACGGCGGCATGGGAAAACGAAGTACTCGGAGAAAACCCGCCCCAGCGCCACTTTGTTCACCACAAATCCCACTTGACCAGACCCGGGCTCGAACCCGGGACGGTGGGAAGCCAGCGACTAACCGCTTGAGCTATGGCGCGGCCATGTTAACTGTAAGTAACCATCCAAAACAGCAAAAATTATTCCTCAGGTGGGAATTCAGATTAATTTTCTTGGGCACGGTAGGAGCGGGTATAGTGCAGTCGTATAGCGACTGGCTACGGCCTGGAGTTCGAGTCCCGGTAGGATAAAGAATTTTCTCTTCTCCACATCGTCCTGACCGGCTCTGTGGTCCACCTAACCTCCTATCCAATGGGCACCAAGGGCTCGTTCCCGGGGATAAGGCGGCAAGGGCGTGAAGCTAACCGCTCACAACCAGCTAGTGCCGAGGTCAAGAAAATGTGGGTCTATACAACCACTCCCCAATACGCCCTCATGGCGTAATGCATAATTAGTTAAACACAGGGACAACTTTACGTCTTTACGTCAGTGCAATTGAAATTGATATTAAATTTAATGGATGAGAAGGGAATATTATTAATCTTAAGTACAACACACTTTTCAAACTGTTATTGACAGATGACCCAACCTGCGAAAGGTGCCTACAAGAAGACGAATCAGCCACACACATGTCCTATGTGGCTGTGAGGCCAGAGCTTACTTAAGGTTTCGTCACCTGGGCCAGTTCTTCATGGAACCAAGTGACTTTTATGACGCCCCCATAAATAAAGCCCTACATTTCATTCCAAGTGTAGGATTAATAAAGGGTTAATCCAAAGGGGAAGCACAATAGATAACTGAAGGTCGCAGTGCGAGGCCCGAATTTTATGCCCCACCCTTACACACATACACATAAGTACAACAATAGAATAGAAAATATTAGCAAACCCAAACGAAATATTAAAGTAAAATAATATTCATTTAACCGGAAACGGAGAAAAGAATGTCTTTTTTTTATTGCTAGTGGGGTGGGACTAAGTCCCTTGTACTGCGGCCATATCTGGCCTATTGTACCAGCTCCAGATAATAGGTGAGGGTGATTTTGGAGCAATCGGTGGAATGAAGATTGGCAGGGGAAACCGAAGTACTCGGAGAAAACCTGCTCCAGCGCCACTTTATCCACCACAAATCCCACTTCACCAGACTCGGGATCGAACCCCGGCCGACGCGATGGGAAGCCAGCGACTAACCGCTTGATCTATGGCGCGGCCAAAAGAATGTCTTAGTAAGAAATCACAACTCCTACTCGAAAATTTAGGTAGATCCAAGGCAGAGCATCGCTAGCCTCCAACGACCTACGCCTTCGCAACAGTGAGCAACAAGCAGACGGACTGGCGTAATGAATACCCTCGCGGCCACAAAGGGTCGGCTCTAATTATGTTTGTACTCGGGCATTCCCGCTGACTGTGATATGGTTTTCCTCTATTCACACAGACAGACAGGAATGGCCTGTTCCTCGTCCGATCTCTATCGAAATTCAAGCATTCAGCTAGGCCGCGCTGTTATGCCCTATTATATCCACAGCACAGATTCAAGTCTCAATAGATTAACACAGCGGTGACGCGTCTCCTGATATTTCGGATATACAGTGTTTGAGATTCGACCCGAAAATTGACTGCCGAATTTCTTCACACCCTCCCAGAGACAGTGGCCATATTACTTTGATATATACTCGTAGAATGGAACGTGGGTAATTCGAGCCCACGTCCCTCTGAGCTCCCTGTAATCCTGACTTACAGTAAAAGTAAAGTAAATGTATCCCTGTAACAGTAAGTGGAGGCCCATATGATTGTGAGAGGTTGAGGCTCCCATATTTTCTATACAATCGGCTCAGAGATGGCGGTAAGGTTGTCAACCTTAAGCGCCGGCCGTCCTTTACCACCAAGAATATTCCTGGTACTCATTTCTGTTGGAGGCTAAGTCAACTCCAGGACCATAGTGTGGCTGGAAGGCTTAAGTCAGTTGAAAAATTCACCTCATCGAGACTCGATACCGCGACCTTCCAGCTTGTAGCATAGTGCCTCAAACAACTACGCTACCGGATCCTGACTTACAGTAAAATGAATAATCGTCACTTCCAAAAATAAATATTTAAGCGAACTGTTTCACCTCCTTGCAGTAAAACATGATGCTATGAATTAAAATACCTGCTTTTCTAGATGGCAAAAATAAAATCTTGTTACGTGGTTAATGAATACATTAAAAACTATATATTTTACAAATTTCTGGTTGATTATACATATAATGTACATGTAAACCATTTGAATAAATAATTTCCCTAAAAATTGACTTTAATATCTGAAATCCAGAAATCTGAACCATTCGAGACGGACCGAACATGCCAGTTCTTTATTTAGTTCGGATTATCGAGGCTGCACTGTGTGCAATTCGCTGCTTCTTCCCAACTGCTTCTCCCGTAGTCATGCAGGCCGGAGCATCTCGCTTCTTTTTCCGAAGTTCTGGAGGCTTGTCATACATTTTACTCAGTGCAAGTGCAGGCGGTAACTTATAAGGAATTCTATAATCATTCCATATGTCGTGTTGTATATCAGAGTGGTAGAAAACTTCTGTTATTCGTGAAACACAATCAAAATCACGGAACACTGAAATATTAAGCAACAAATCTCTCATTTACAAAATACATGTTATATCATGACGATTATTTAAATGTACAGGTAATATATATCGAAATGAAAGAGATATGCATGAATTCATGTCTTTATTTCTCATGCAGAAAAGTACAGCACAACGTGATATGAAGAAATGGTCGGTAGGTAAGAATGGGGGGGGGGCTGTGGTGGAACTCTTCAGGCACAAGCCCACAATTTCTCTTTGTCCTGAGCTACTTCACATTTCCGTAGCGAATTGTTTCAAGATCCACTTTAATATCATTATCTTACCTACGCGTAATTATTCAACTTGAAAACCAGCTCCAAAATTACATCCCTCTCTCAAAGGTTAGTCTTATAATTTGTGAGGGCCCGTAATTTGGTAGTTTTGAAGCATCAAAGTACCAGACAATACGGCTTCATAACGCTAAAATAATTTTCACTGCCCGGAGAACCCACCCACCCCCACTCTTTCTATATATATATATATATATATATATATATATATGAGTCTACAGCCCTTTGTTGACCCTTGGCCGCTTTTTCAGTTTCTTAATCCTATATACAGTCAGTAGGAGTCTTTGGGCGGGAAGATAAGCTTGTCGCAAGGACGCTACCTATACATAGAACAACACAAACACAGATTAAAAGCACACAGACATCCATGCCTCGAGTGGGATTCGAACCCACCGTCCCAGTGTTCGAGCGGGCCAAGACAGGTCCTGCCTTACACCGCGCGGCCACTCTAATCGGCTCCTGGAAAACCCAGAATCTTATTTCCTTCGTTCTAATTGGCTTAATCGTGCCATTCTATTTAATTCTGTAACGAAAGCTTTTCTTCTTGTCTTTCCCAATGCTTTGGAGGGGTAGAGGGGAGGTGAGGGGAAAAATTCCAAACAAATAATGCCCTAATGCCAGAACATGTAACAACAAGGACAATTCCCATTAACGCGAACAAGCGCACTAGAAGTACTGGTGATATGTCACGCCGCCAGGAACAAAAAATGTATGAAATACACATGAAAGCGTGTCCTTCCACACTGACGAACCTATTCGTATTAGCCCAACACCAGCGTCACAGAAACCTGTCCTTGGATACGAACCACAGATACTTACATCCACTTCTCAGACTCACTATCCATTTCCTTAAGAATTATCTACATATTACCTAACATCTCTGTGTTCCAAGTGGCTATTTTGATAAAAGGTTTTCCCGCCAGAATTCTGTACAAATTCACTGCCTCTCACACCCACAATACACATTGTGGGGTCCCATATTTCACCATCCTCACAATATTAGGTAAGGTTCATGCATCTATATATATAATGAAGTTTCTCGTTATGCAAGGAACTGCTCACAGCATTCTTCTCTTTCACATTAACCGTGTTCTGTCCCTGAATTATTCATTACTCCTTATACGAAGAGCGGAATAGCTCAGTCGGTAAGGCGATGGGCTTGGGGCTGAACGACCAAGTTTCAATTCCCGGCAGAGACAAGAAAATGGTCTCTGTTCCACAGTGTCTTGACCGGCTCTAGATTCAGCCCCTAATCAATGGGTTTCGGGGGGATATTTTTTCGGGGTAGAGCGGTTGGGGCGTGACGTTGACCAATCACTTCCAACAACTGCTGAGCTCAAGAATGTTGGAGCTATACCTCTTCACCCTCAAAGGTCTTCATGGAGTGGTGCTTGATCAATTAAGCACAGGGGCTACTTTACCTTTTGCTGTTCATTATACATATATGTACACTTAACTCATACGATATACACAAATGATGATGTCAGGAGGCTGTTTCAAACCCAAAGTGGTGCTGACTAACAAAGTTTGTTACATGGAGCACCGTGGACTCTGCAGCCTCCATGTACTTGTGCTACCATATTTACCTGTCGCTCAATGTTCTTTCCCTCCAGTATGAATGAGCCTTTCTAGCACTCCAATCAGCGAGTCGAGCTCGTTGTAACATGATTTACGTCGGTGTACTAGCAGGCGGCTATTAAAATTCCAGCACACAGTGTAAGTGGAGTAGGCAATGGTAACGTTGGTAGCTTCCTCTCTTCCTTTCTCCTCATATTTATCATAGGAATATTCTATCCAATTTCGTCAAGATCTGCTTGATGAGAAGTATGCATTATGTTGGCTATTTCTATATCAGAAATGTATGTACCATGCTACAGGCCCATGGCACAAACAAAAACAATAATTCTCCCGAAAGCCTCACTCCACAGAAATGCTTTCCTGTATTTAGAAATAAATTAAAAGCGCTACGGTTTTGTTTTGTGTTCCTTCACTTCCTCACTGAATGGCCTGCTCGTTCTTCTAGCGAGAGACAATGATACCTTTGTCTAATCTGGAGTCAAGGTACGTAGTTTCGTTTTTATTATAATTTGTATCTTAAGGCATGAATTAAAGTTTACGTTTTAATACACGAGTATTAAACAGTGAACATTCTAATGCCTTGAATATTAAGTATTTATACACCTTCTAACAAGCAAGACTGCTAAAAAGCAGAGAGATATTTTTCTCCCTTCTCTTTTTCAGTGTAACTGTCCTACTTTCAAAATACTGCTATAAAGGTGCTATCTATTATAAAATGTTAGAGGAGAAAAAACTTGCAAAGCTATTACGCGCCATTGTATTTATACTATAATTCTGGACACTTTTTATTCTGAAACCTAAACATTAATATGATAGTTTCTAAATGCGATTTCATTAACTTTTTATCGCTTATTGATTTTTCTATTAATTACATATAAAGAACAGTTGAGAAAGGCAACTAAAAGGAAGTATTTTTTTCCTTGGCACTACAGCCCCAGTGGGCCTAGGCCTACCCCCATGAACTCCGTTCACTTCAGTTTTTCTAGATCTTACACATACAGTAGGACTCCTTGTGCGAGTGATCAGCTCGTCGTAAGGCCTCTACTTGTAGACAAACACAGAAAAACGCACACAAACATCCATGCCCTGAGTAGGATTCGAACCCACGATCCCGGTTTCCGAGCGACCGAAGACAGTGCATGCCTTAGACCGCTCGGCTACCGTGACCGGCAAAAGGAAGTATATTTTATACAAAATATTACATTGCCATTAAAGTTAAACTTTATTAGGCTGTGAGCTGCGTTTGAAAAATTGATAACATTTTTGTAAAATAAGAAACTGTAAGGGTTTGACACAGATGAGAATGAAATTCACACGACAAGATTCGATGAAGGTTTGCAATACGAAATTTCTACTAAATACTCTAAATAGAGGTAAAATATGCAAGTGAACGGAAATATGCACTGTCAGAGGCCAAGAGACGTCCATTTCCTTATCATCTAAACAAAGTTTACTATTACAAAGCTATTTACAATAATATAATAATGCAACACAATGAAAAGTCACTGCATGTATTACAAGCAAAGATTAAGCTTCCACATACTTCTTAACGGAAATGCCCAACACTTCACTAAAAATTCTGTTTATTCGGAAATACTTATGCTTTCATATTACCATGAAGAAATTACGAAATTCAAATTTTTGTAAATATTTTATCGAAGCTACGTCAAGAAGAATTATGTCGGTTTTGGAATATGTTTATTATTCCTACGAGACTTTATGTCTTGTGGCCAGAATTTCGCCAAGTCATCTCTCTCTCAGTAGAGTAACTCAAAACACTTTCATAGCGAGCGTACTGTTTCATTTAAAATGTGAAAATAAGTTACAAAAACGTTCTGAAGAGAAAAGATTACTATAGGTTTCCACTTTAAATTGGAAATCGTTTCCCTCTGGGCTACGTCTAAAGCGAAGAACAGTGTTTGCGTTGTCATACCAAACCAGTCGCACGCAATATTAAAAAAAAAAAAAAAAACCTTTTCACTGAAACACAAAAACATTTTCAGGCGACTCTGAACAATATGTACTCTACAAGCAATGAATGCATGGGGAGTGGGGGGGGGCAAAGGGAGAAGAAAAATTGGATTAAAAAATGTTAAAATTAATACAAATTGAAGACAGAGAGAGGTGTGTGGCAGGTAAAATTGTGTAAAATAACAAAAGGCGGAGGTAAACGTTTCTAAACGTTGACACGAATTTAGGGAGAATAAGTTATTCACTTTTAAAATATTGTTATTTTAGCAGTTGACGTTATGTAGTGTTTTTTTTAATGCTAGTGGGGTGGGACTAAGTCCCTTGTACTGTGGCCAATTCTGGCCTACTGTACCAGCCCCAGATGATAGGTGAGGGTGATTGTGGAGCAATTGGTGGATTGAAGATTGGCAAGGAGAAACCGAAGTACTCGGAGAAAAAAAGTTCCAGCGCCACTTTGTCCACCACAAATCCCATTTGACCAGACTCGGGATCGAAGCCGGACCGCCGCGGTGGAAAGCCAACGAGTAACCGCTTGAGCTATGGCGCGGCCATGTAGTGTTGAGTGAAGCACAAACATTGTTATGTGTTCTAAGTAGCAAAAGATTATACATGAGCTCGTCATGGATTATTTGAAGGTAAAAGGAATTTGTAAGGAGACATTGAAGAAGGCCATGAAAATTTAAGTCATCCAGCTCAGGATTCTATCCAGATACTAGCTGAGAAAAAGCGCAGAGCGTCATCGCTACACTAACCTACCGCGTAGGGATGGGGTTTAGAGAAAATTCACGCAGAAAGTACATGTTTTGTAGGATTTTAAATTCTCATAGCGGCATCTAGTCCGCTGAAAGTCAACTGAAGCGTAGGGGGAACAAGTTGCCTTCATTTTTGAGGTGGCAGAATAAGCCAAGCAAGAAACCAGCTGAACCAGGTAACAAGAAAAGATTTCAACGGACTACACGGCGTTATATCGCGAAAGATAGAACACTACATAACCACCGCTGTGAGAACCTCAAGTTCTACATCATTGAGAACTCTTATTTCTTGCTTGGTTTATTATTATACCCTGAAAATGGAGGCGAAATATCCTCCGAAACGTAAGTTAACTTTCAAAGGACTATAAGGCGTTATATTAAAAAACATAAGGCTCTTCAGTATATATTTTAAACAAATTACACCCAAATCAAGGGGAAGTACATTCAGAATAACAAATAGAACATAGAGCAATAGTCGCCAGTACATCACAATCTGTGACTACAGCCTATCAATCCGCCGCTTTGGAACAAAATGAAACGCGACTCATGCGAACCGACAGAATAACGGATTCTATACAAGAATGAAGAAATTAAATACTCTGCACTATGCGCCACAGATCCATCGAAGTGTAAAACAAGACGTGGTGCACAGTTCTGGCGTCTATCGAAGTTAAGGGCACAAATAACCCGTAAACATATTTTCTGGTTTCTGTTACAGCTGGAAAATTAATTACCGTCCCCGGGTATAGATATAAATTTCAATAAAGTAATTATAAAATGATACCGATCATAGTGGCCGCGTGGTCTAAGGTATGAACTGTTTTCGCCCGCTCGAATACTGGGACCGGGGGTTCGAATCCCTCTCGCAGCATGGATGTTCTGTGTGTTTGTGTTATCCTGTGTACAAGTAGTCGTCTTGCGACAAGCTGATCCCCCGTCCAAGGAAACCTACCTACTGTGTATAGGATTAATAAACTGAAAAACCGGCCAAACTTCAACAATATGCTGTAGAGCCATAGATGGAGGTAAATAATTAATGACCTCACTTCCTTCGTGATAACCAACTAGCAAATTAACGAATTAATTAAAGAACTAAGTTCAATCTATTTTTTTCAAGAAACGCCGCAGCCATCTAAATAAATAAGTAACGAAGTAGGTAAAAGGTAAATTTGTCCCTGTGCTTAGCAATTATGCACTACGACACAAAGGTGTATGTGGGAGTGGATATATAGATCCATATGTTCTTGACCTCGGCACTAGCTGGAGATGAGTTGTCAGCTTCACGCCCCGGCCGTTTTAACCCCGGGTTGAATATGAGGTTGGATGGACCTCAAAACCGGTCTGGACGACGTAGAGAATAGAAAATCATTGATCCTACCGGGACTCGAACTTCGACCTCTCAGTCGCGCAGCAATAACGAAGCAGGTAAGTAATTAATTAGCTCGGATTAGAAAGAGTAGTTTCGATAAATCTAAATCCTACTCCTGGACTGGGTTCTGAGCCAGTTAAGTGCAACTCACCCTGAGATTCATTTCAACTCGGTACTGTCTGCCTCGAACGTGATGGTTGTCCTCAGAGCCTCAACAAACATTCTGAAAGCAGATCTAGCTCGTCTGTGTTCATCGTCTAGCGTCACTAACAAAAGCTTGAACTTTATGATGAATTTCCTCAACACAGGTTTTCTTCGACTAACCATGGGTTAAGTATTTTAATCTACTATTTTCCTTCTTGTAACGTACATTCTGCCTTCTAGCCAAAACATCGTATCTCATAGCAATACGTGTACTTGGCTGAATAATTACACTAAGCTTCGACTTATATATTGTTCCTTCTTCTCTGTTCTTCTTCTTCTTCTTCTTCAGCCCGCTCTACGTTTAAGACAGCCCAGCTTCTTTATAATTCGGAATTAATTGCAGACATGCATCCAGAGCCCAAGCAGTCGTACAAGGGAGAGTCAGTAAATAGGTCAAAATTGATATAAAACGTAACACATCTGATATTCGAGTCGGGAAAACCCTTTATTTCTCGACATATCCTCCACCAACATTCATACACTTATCCCATCGCTTTACCGGTGAGTCGAAAACCAGCAGCATAGAAGTCTCCTGACTGTCGTCTGAGCCACTTCCTCACCTGGTCGGGCATCATCTGCGACTTTCGAACGTCCTTGAAGATGTCTCCACCCACTTGTGAATCGTCTTACAAGACAAACATTTCCTACCGTAAACAGGAAATATTTCTTTATGAATAACCTTTGCAGTGAGTTTTTTGTCCACAAAAATCTCAAAACTGAAAGCTGCTAGTCCTCAAGCACGTCGCCATTCTGACTATTAAAATCTGCCTCTGAACATGCGCATGGGGGTTTGCTAACTAGACTGATATGAAGCTGTCCTATGCTGCAACCTAGTAATATATACTTACTTACTTACTATTGGAGCTGAGCCCTTCTGTAGGAGACGCCAATTCTGCATCTACTCAAGAACTTCCCAGCATTTTATGGAACCCGCAGGTTCATTACCGTGTTCACAAGAGTCCTCCACTGGTCCCTATCCTGAGACAGATCAATACAATCCACAACATCCCATCCTGTCTCTCTAAGATCCATTTTAATACTGTCCACCCACCTAAGCCTTGGTCTTCCCAGTGTTCTCTTCCCTTCTGGCTTTCCCACCAATATCCTATACGCATTCCTCGTCTCCCCCATTCGTACTACATGCCCTGCCCACCTCATCCTCCTTAACTTGAACATTCTAATTATACTTGAAGAAGAGTACAAGTTATGAAGCTCCTCACCTAGTAATATATACAGAAAAAAATATTATTTCTATTACATTTACTTCCATTTGTGACCTATTTACTGACTCTCCCTCAAAGTATCCATGACTCCTTTGTTCCAGTGACTGTTATTGGCGGCCTGAATCTTCCACTGTTCATAATCATCAGTTCGTGAGTATTTCGATGCTACTCAGCACTTGATACAAAGTCCCTGTATCAGGGGGACAGCATGGACAGACTAGGCGCTGTTTTATATACAAAGGAACCATTTGTAATGTATCTCTTCCGTTTTATATTACACACTCAAGTAATATGACGGGAGTACGCCTTCATTTTGCTGACAGCCACAGAGCCATTGCAGAATTTCTTAATGATTTTGTTCTCCAATTCTGTTTTGTTCTCTTTGCCTCGCTTCGTTTTACTGTCGCACGCTATTGCCTCACATCAGCATCAGTACACCGTAATAGCTTTACCCTGTCCTCTGAATGGAAAAAGAAAAAATGCTTATAGACCTATAGCAATACGTGTATCTGTCATGGTGATTGACACCTCGCAACAGCGATTGTGAAGTTTGGTGGATTTCATTTATTTGCATTTGAAATAATCTTCATTTCCATCCCCCAATCCGTCTGCTACAAAGAGTCCATTAAACTTCCGGACCGACATATACCCATCCGTCTGCCGGTCTTGGGCAACATCCGGCCATCCATCTGCCAACAACAGTGATCAGGACCCCTGACCTATCTCCCTTGACGTTGGTACAGTAAATCTACACCGAAGCTTATTCAGCCTTGTTGACTTTTGCTTCTTAGGTTCACTTTGCGAGCCATTTTATGAGCCCCAATGAAACTCTGCGCGTATTTTCTGAGTTCTCTGCCACTAGTTGGATATGAGTTGTTAGTTTCACGCCCCGCTCGTTTTACCCCATAGGAAAGAGCCCCCGGTACCCATTGGATAGGAGTTTGGGTGGACCCCAGAGCTGGAACGGACGACGTGTTAAATAGAAAATTCTTCACCCTACCGGGATTCGAACTCCGAACCCTCGGTTGTCCAGCCTGTAGCGAGTCGCTATTCCGATTAATTTTATATTAAAATTTTAGAAGTTGCATGAATGTGTGCGGACATTTGCAACATTCCTACTACACGACTACTATTATACGTACATTTCTTTAACTTCAATACAAGCTAAGAGCCACGTTACAAAAATATTTAGATAAATCTTTATGTATGACGTATCTACGAAGCCCTACAGCAGACCTTTTATGAAGGCATCACTTGGGTTGTAGGTGTCGATATAGCGACTGGTTATGGGCTCGATGACTGAGGCGTCGGATTTCGAATCCCGGTAGGGTAAAGAATTTTCTCTTCTCCATGTCGTCTAGACCGGCTCTGGGGTCCACCCAACCTCCTGCCCAATGGTTACCGGGGGCTCTTTTCCCAGGGGTAAAGCGGCAGGGACGTGCAGCTGATCACTCACCTCTAACTAGCGTCGAGGTCAAGAAAATGTGGATATACACATCCACTTCACCGTACGTCTTCATGGCACAGTTCTTAATTAGTTAAGCACAGGGACAACTTTACCTTAGCTTTACCACTTGGTTTGTAGGTCTTTTACATGTTTCTTTCTCTTTATTCCCAATTTATTTCCGGCGCCACCTCAGATATGCGTAAGCCCACCATTCCCTTTTTATGTCTATCTTTTCGAGTCCTCTGGCAAATACAGATAAAACTTGATGTATACCGACAACAGCTCTACTAGGCAAACAATACATTGAGTTCAATTTATTCTAACGCATATTCTGTGGACTCATCTGGTCATATTGCTGATGTAGGGTTCCGTGGGAACAGGGACTTGTATGAGCACTTTCCTAACTTAAGGAAACCACACCACAGAATAGGCAGATTCAGGATGATGATGGATATAACTATCCCGAGCCCCCAACAGGACATTAGCTCTCCCCGCTCATGCCATCTGACGTTATCCTCAGCCATGCGGGAGTCTAGACCGATGCTTGAATATCCCTGACAAATAAGTCTCTAAAACTCCCTTCGGCCTCCTTTTGCGCTGGCTGTACGTATTATTCTTGCATCTCATTCGACGTTAAACAATCGCTGCAGTTAACTCTTCCTTTCATTCGTACTTTCTTTCTTTGTCGTTTTCTTTTGTTCATCTTCTTTTGTGTAGCGTCATTAAATGTATAGTGAACAGAACTAAAGTGACAAAGGGGGGCAATGGTGGTTCAGACTGCATGTATACTACATGTTGGTCAGATAATCTGAAGAGAAGAGACTATCTGACAGATCTAGGTATGGATGGATCTTAAAGAAAGAGGATGTAAAAGGCCGCGCCATAGCTAAAGCGGTTAGTCGCTGGCTTCCCACCGCGGCGGACCAAGTTCGATTCCGGTTCTGGTCAAGTGGGATTTCTGGAGGACAAAGTGACGCTGGGGCGGGTTCTCCGAGTACTTCGATTTCCGCTGCCAATCTTCATTTCAACAAATTCTCAATCATCATAATCACCCGGGGCAGGTACAATACGCAAATCAGTGGCCGCCGTGCAGAATGGATCCAGTTGGACTAAACGCNATGGACCCAGTTGGACTAAACCCCCCACTAAGCGAACCTAGGAATATCTCATTTCAGAACGTTCACTCACTGCTCCAGAGGTAGGAGGTAAAGTTGTACCTCTGTTTCTATAGCTATTCTTCTAAAATCTCTTAATTTTTCAATGGCTCTTCCAGATAATTCAAGTTCCTGGCCTATTACTGGAAGAGCCATTGAAAAATAAAGATATATTAGAAGAATAGCTATAGAAACACGAAATCACCATTGTTAGTTGGGGCTGTGACATTGCATACACTATTTCATTCATGAAGACAAATGAGCTTTGCTTGTGTACCTGTTTACGTTACAGACAGAAACTCTGCCAACTAGGAAATCCGAAGCACGTGCCTGCTTATGTCTCTTGATGAACGGGTGGAGGTGGCACAGGGTTCAGCATCCAGACCCCTCAAGTAGGGGGGATGAAATGAGGATCTTCCCTCTACAGGACGACACTCCACGTGACCCGGATTTATTGTGGCATTTGGAACATGAACGTAAGTTTTCAGTTGGTGGTTTAGGGGCGTCGTAGCGACAACAATCAAGCTGTTTCTGTTCTCTCGCGACACAGTTTTAATCCTCCTGTTGTCATAAGTTGCAAAATAATACAGACTGTATGTACTCTGGTTACATACAACTAAGCCGATTTCCTGTGGCGTATAAGGGAAGTTGTGTGAAATTCCATCCGAAAGCATTTCACACGTAGGTAACAGTGATAGTGTGATAGGTAAGTGAACAGTTGCGTCTGTATTTACCGTTTCTGAAAGCTTCTTTAGTACAGGTTAAGAGATAACTAGCTATTGCCATGAAGCATAGTCTTTTTTGAGACATTCGCTGTGTCCTAATTGGTTAAGAAATACTTAACCTTTATGGGACCCGAAGGTTCATTTTAATATTCAGAAAAGCCTGCAACTGTACCCCATCCTTCGCTTAGTGGGGGTGGAGTCCAGCTGGGTCGACTTGGATCGGCGGCCACTTATTGGCCTATTGTACCTGCCCCGGGTGATTATGATGATGGAGAATTTGGTGGAATGAAGATTGGCAAGGGAAACCGAATTACTCGGAGAAAACCTGCCCCAGCGCCACTTTGTCCACCACAAATCCCACTTGATCAGACCCGGGATCGAACCCGGGCCGCCGAGGTGGAAAATCAGTGACTAACCGCTTGAGCTATGGGTTGCCCCTGCTATCCCTTGATACACTTGGAAGGCGAGAAGTGAATGTGGTCGTTGTAAATTAATTAGAAAATATATTCTCTTAAACATGTGCAGGCCCATTAACATTGTTGTGTTAAATAAAAAACTGGATGATGGATAATGCCCGAAGCATCAGTGTCCTATTATCATGCTTCATTTCAATAGCAATTCCTTCAATTTTCGGAACTTCCGTACTTCCATTTAATTTATTTAATTTTTCAGACCTACAGTTGCTTGTTCTTTATTTCCTCAAGATTTTCACCGCTTTTCATTTTTTTTTAAATTCTGAATTTTAATTTTACGATATGGATTCACCCTGATGTTATTTTCTCTCTGCCACATTCTTCCGAACCCACGGTTACATTTTCCTCGTCATTCCTTAGAATCTATTTTACATACTGGGAGTAAAGTACGGCTGACAGTCTCACCGTTACCTGTGAGCCGACTGTCTAGAAAATGTGGGAACTTCGACGCCTCACAGCCCTATGGGCCCCCACGGTCTGTGGCAGAGATAGCTCTGCCTTTCACCTTACTTTTGTCTCTCTCTATTCTTTCTTTTATTCCCGACCTTTAGCATTTCTTGGAACTTCAAGCAGTTCTGCCAACTTTGACTATCTTCATTACTCCTGGTAGCATTACAGGCTAGTGTGCTTCCACGATTACCAACTTGAAATGTTCAATGTTTCTAACAAGAGTAGCATACGGAACAAAAGTCAAGGATACGCGAATTATCCAACTGCTTAGATATCTTATATCTGATTAGCGATATCAATAGGACACAGACTCCCTAGGGATCATTGAGTCGCATGTGAACGTCTGTTTTTCAAGTATTTTGGAATATCCCAAGAATCGAAACCGCGACATTCCGGCTTGTACCATAGTGCCTCAACCAACTATGCTACCGCGTGCCTCCCTTCTTTGTTTCTGTGCTTAAATAATTAAGTACTATGCCATTAAGGCATATGGGGAATTGGAGGTATATCTCCACCAGTCTTGGCCCCGGCACCCAATGGATAGGAGGCTGAGCGGGTCCCAGAGTCGGTCTGGACGCTGTGCAGAAGAGAAAAATTTGTATTTAAAGATTACACAAATACGGTATAAAGGTGTGGACAGGATTACACGGGCTCAGGATATAGTCCAATGTTGGCTTTTGTGAACACGGAAATTAATCTTTGTATTCGACATAGATGGGAAATTTTTGACAATAAATGTTTCTGCCTTCTTCTCAAGAAGGTCTCGCTCACTGGGGTTACTAAATTGCCAAAGTGTGCCCGAGAAATTGCACAGGATGCAATTACGAACAGTGTACCTGTATGTCACAGATACTTGAAGGAATAGTGTGTGTTTGCCAGCAGGAAGCTACCGTTGGTTCATCCCTATATACATTGCGGGATGGAAATGATTAACCGTGTCAGTTCTGCTGCTGGAGTCAATAATTGTTTTGGTATTTGGATATGTTACTCGTCTGATGAAACAACGCATTAATTTAGAAAGCATACCCTGCTGTTCAATAATAATAACTGAGATACATGGGTCTGTTTATAGTTCCACATAAAGGAATGTAAAAATTTTAGAATGTGTCTAATAAGAAACATTTTTTTGTTGTACTTCTCAATCATTATGCTGTGAGAACGTGTGGTGAAGTGGATGGATGGCTCCATGCAATCGTATCTATGTATTGGATACAGAATGGTCAGCTTCACGCTCAGAGCCCTTGGTACCTTTAGCATAGGAAGCTATTTAGGCTCAAAATCCGGCCTGCAGGTGGTGAAGAAGAGAAAATTCTTTCCCCTGAGAAAACCTGAACTTCGATTCCAAGGTCCTTCAGAAAATATCTTAGTCGTTACACTGAGTGACCTATCTCTGCTCATACTAGGAGCGATCTGTGCTTCTAACGCGAGTGTCAACAGAGGTTGGTTAACAGGAATTAGAATTACACACAAATTTAACCCGTAAATGAAAATTTACGACATGCCTCAGAGGTGCGTATGATCACCATGCTTGCAATATTTAACTCAAAGGAAATATTTAATAGCGAATTATGCATGATTTGTTTCAGTATCATCCGTATGCCTAATTACATGTATAGTTCATTTGAAGAGGTAAATTTACATTTCCCGGAGTCTCCATGTTCTTATTTCATGCGCTACAAAAATATATTAATAAAATTCAGGTACTTTTCCAAGATTAATCGCCAAATAAAATTTCCGAACCATTTGCTACACGACGTTAATGTTGCTCTCATAACAGAAACAGCATGAATGCTCTTCAGAGTTTTTGATAGCATAGAAACAATTATCATGATACTTGTAAACGAATTTCGGTGCACTTTTCAAATGAATCCTTTGGAATTTTACATACCTTCTGCCCTTACATCTCTTTATTTCAGATATATATTCACTATTACATACAAAATTAACTATTACAAAGTTAATCGCGCTGCATATAACATACAACAGAGAATCGTAAACCATTTTCCTTGTGTTGCACTGAATATACGCCATTTCGGCAAGTTTTGTACAATACTTGAATATCTCAGTTAGGTTACAACTTCTAATTATATACCGTGTACAGTTTCCACATATGATGTGTTGTGTTCAGAATAATGACGAGTTCGCTTTGGCTTCATAAAAGACGGAGGAATACACAAGAGGCATACACCCAAAATGAAATTCGTGTATTAATTCTTGGGGAGAGGTCCAATACAAAATTTTTCGAACTCCATTGAGCAATTCCTTAGATGAAGTATTCGCATAGAGTTGCATAAAGTTCACATTACTCATTTTACACACTTCCTACAAATAACGGGTATATATAATGAAGGTAGACTTTACATGGCACGGTATCCATTATATATGCCATAAAAATTAATCAAGCAACATGACCTGGTGCGGTAAGTTATAGGTAACAGTCACGTGCACGCGCGCTGAACATGGCGATGTCAGGCACCACTTCTTATAAAATATGGAAGCAAGCTAAAACTATATCCACCCATTTCAGGGAGAATGAAAAATTTCATTTTTCCCTGTATAAACGGGCCTTAACCCAGGCTTTGGCCAATCACAGTGGTCGCACTGTCTTCGCCCACTCGAACCCTGGGATCGTTGGTTCGGATCCCACTCAAAGCATGGATGTCTATGTGAGTTTATTCTTTATTTATGTTGTTCTGTGTGTAGGTAGCGGCCGTGCGAAGGGCTGATCACCCGTCCAAGGAGTCCTACCCACTATATATAGGATTAAGAAAGTAAGAAAGGGGCCAAGTCCCAACAAAAGATAGATAGATAGATAGACAGACAGAGACAGATAGATAGATAGATAGATAGACAGATAGATAGATAGATATACAGA
>NW_019718272.1:662217-663596 GCF_002891405.2 Cryptotermes secundus
TAGATAGATAGATAGATAGATAGATAGATAGATAAACTCAGGCTTTGACTATACTACAGTCACCGTAGGGCCGCATTTCGTTTTCTTCCAAGTTTCTCTCGAACTGTGTTGCTCTTTTGGTTTTGAACGTTTAAATTCGTTTTAAATTCGTTTAACGTTTTGAACTTGTCTCCTTCCGTACAAGAAGCGGACAAAGTAGTGCTGACGTACTGTTTGGATTAAGGTGTCCAAGACAAAGTATATTAACAGTGTTGTGAATGAGCCAATCAAGTTTCATTTTCTGTAATTCGAATGTTAAAAGTTAAGGCCTGATAAGAAAAATTAAAAGGTCGAGTTGTCATCAACTCGTAACGTGAAATGCAGGTAGAAACCAATAAACCTATTATCGTTAACTTAAGTTCAAATACAGTAGTTACTTTAAAATCATAACTATTCGCCAGTATCCACAGTACTAAGGAGAACTAAGGAAATAATTCAAAATTAAAAAACAGCGATCTTCATCTTATAAAATATTTCATCATTAATAATAATATGACTTGTGAAGTATTTGCAGTGGCGGGTGAAACACACAACACTCTTCAATTTTACGTGAAAAAAATTTTAAGATCAATTGAAGTGATAAATATTTGAATCAGCGTTTCCCACTCCAGTTTCTCACGAGTGCGATCCACTATGTTAATCCACCATCTAGTCACGTGAACATCCACATCTATAAAGACAACCTAACCCTCTCCGAATCCTGATCTAATCATATGCGTAAAGGGTCGTGTCCAGATACAACCTAAGAACATCGTAAACTGAAATAGGACTGATGGATAGGTACATATTAATGTAAGTACTGACTATGGCTGCGCCATAGCTCAAGCGATTAGTCGCTGGCTTCCCACCGCGGCGACCCGGGTTCGGTCCCTGGTCTGGTCAAGTGGGATTTGTGGCGGACAAAGTGGCGCTGGGACAGGTTTTCTCCGAGTACTTCTGTTTCCCCTGCCAATCTTCATTCCACCAATTGCTTCACAATCACCCTCACCTTTCATCTTGGGCAGGTACAATAGGCCAGAAGTGGCCGCAGTACAAGGGATTTAGTCCCACCCCAATAGCAATAAAAAAAGTACTGACTATACACAAGACTTCCTAAAGAAATTACTGGACAACCAATACAGTATCACAAAACACGTACATCTCTACCTATGGCTCTACAGTCGTTTGTCGAACCTTGGCCGCTTTTTGAGATTCTTAATCCTATAAACAGTTGCTATGGCTCCTCGGAAGGGAGATCAGCCCATCTCAAGGCCGCTACTTACACACAGAAGAACACAAACACAAAATAAACGGAAACATACATCAATGCCTTGAGTGGGATTCGATCTCACGATCCCAGC
>NW_019718272.1:663838-665909 GCF_002891405.2 Cryptotermes secundus
CATAACACGAAACTCGCTACGTGTAGGTAATGAAGTGGGGACCATGATCCCAGTTGTAAAGTGATAATCACGAATCGGAAGTCGAGTAATCAAACAAACAAACAAAAAAATACTCCGTGGTTTTAGTCTGCAAGCGAACTATACCGACCTAGTGACCGCCGCTTGTCGGCGAAGTTAGTGCCAACTTTAGCGGATACAGGGTGTCGCGTGGTCAGCGCAACGAATTTCCACGGCCGTTAATCTCGGTTTTCTAGACTGGAGCCGCTATTTCCTTGAAATAGCTCCTCAATTATCATCACGAGGCTGAGAGGACCCCGTTCCAGATCCACTACTCCTCAGAAAATCTGGTAGCGCCGGGAATCAAACCCGGACCTCTGGATCTGTAGCCAGGAATTCTGACCACTAGACCACAGAGGCGGTCGAAGTCGAGCCATGCATTCCAGTAATGAACACGACTCAGACTCACGTCGTGATCCTCATGCTCCAATTTTACATAACTGTCACGGTCTTCGAAACGTGAATTCAGGTGACAAACAGGACATCATTACTGATATTGCAATATATATATATATATACTGTATATATTGTCACGTGTATGAGTGACTACAGAAACGGTCTGGATTGACAATTGGATTTACTGAGCACTTGCAGATCGTAACTACAAGTAACCATAGCGCTATCACTAATTCACACACTCAGCAGTTCACTGCAGCACATACTAAATCTTCTCAGTCTGCTGTGTCTTCACCAGTCGTTGCTTGGTAACGGCTTTCACTACTGGATATTCCCCTTACTCTGTGTTCCCGAAATATCCTCGTACCTCAGCTGCCAGTTTCCAAGAGCAACGTCTCAAAACGACCGAAATGTAGTAGTCTTCTAGCCGACTGTTCACCAATTCATTTCACTCCACACAACTCAACTCTTCAATTCCCTACACTGCACCCTATCTTGGCTACACTAGTTATAACATCTCGGCACGGACAGAACAGAAAACACCGTTGCTCAGTTGATGTTCAATTTTTGCTTACTAGCAATCTGTTGCCTAGCAGTGGGCGTTGCTAATAGAGTCATTACTTAGAACTGGTCCAGAAGCTATAATACATACACACATATATTTACTAAATTTTACGAAGTTTTGAAATTGTCGTGATGCGAGCTGTCCTTCTTAAAACACGAGCGATTGTTACTGAAAGAGACGTGTAAAGTATCTCTTGATGAAAAGGCAATGGAACCTCTCGAGAGAAACTGAAATGAAATAATTAATATCGAAGTAGACTAAGTATTAGTGGCAAGTAATTGGCGAAGAAGGAAGTTATCGATTACCCATAAGGAGGGGGTGGAGGGGAAATATTCAAGCGAGAAATTATTCTGCATCGAGGAATGGGAGAAAAAAATCAAACACTGCAAGAGCTTTAAAACATTCACAATTATCACACGAGACGTGCATAACTAAAAACTGACATTACAAAGAAGTATAGCTGAGAAATTAATTAAGCAACTGATGAACTTACAGTATCCTATCACAGTGTTCCTAACTGTTTATATTGTGACATCAATCTCCTTATGTATTTACTAATTTATTTAATGATCATTTCATTTCTAAGATTATAAGAGTTCAAGAGAGGATGGGAGAGAACGACGAACAAAGCTCACTGTCCATGGCGGCTGCTCTAAGCTATACTTCAGTCCCACTTTCATAACAAACACACCACGTAGTCCGCAATGATGATGATAAAAATATACTCCCCCACATTTTCCAGAAATAATTCACCGCTGAACTACGTACGTACGTTACCGCCATATACAAACAAATCTAACAAACTCCGTGGCTTTAGTCCGCAAGAGAACTATACCGACTGAGCGACCGCCGCTTGTCGGCGAAGTTAGTGCCAACTTTAGCGGATACAGGGTGTCGCGTGGTCAGCGCAACGAATTTCCACGGCCGTTAATCTCGGTTTTCTAGACTGGAGCCGCTATTTCCTTGAAATAGCTCCTCAATTATCATCACGAGGCTGAGAGGACCCCGTTCCAGATCCACTACTCCTCAGAAAATCTGGTAGCGCCGGGAATC
>NW_019718272.1:666158-673289 GCF_002891405.2 Cryptotermes secundus
TCAACAGCGGCGACGTTACGATAGTAACAGCGGTTACTTCCGCTAGCGTTACATAGCAACACAGCGCCAGGCAAAAAGGGTGCCTATTACGTGGCCGTTTTCCCGTACTGTCCGATCGAGGCTACATACGGAGCAGCGAAGGCTATTCACAGTCAGTTCTAGTGTGGCTACCGCAGAGTTGTACTGAGTCAGTCAGCGAGTCCTGGACCTATCGTCGAGTTAGCCAGCAACCAGTCAGTTGTATTGTGGCATTTGGAGTGTACTAATTGTGATACTGCAGATAGCAGTAATCGTCAGATTGTAATTTGGGTGATTGTAAGAGCGAATGTGAAATAAAATTCGCTATATAAAATACATCGTGAAGTTATTTGTCGCGATATACCCCGCGATACGCGACAATATATATATTAATAAAGACATGTCCAGTTAAATTCAAAAGGGTTCTGATGATGGGGTTAACACTCGGAATTGCTGGGATTTTTGGTTTTTGTTTCTTGTTTTACTTCCTCCATCATCAACAATGGACGCCGTCCAAAAACGCAACAATTCCGATGTATTCAGTTATCTCTTCTTATTGATTATTGGATTTTGATTCTCATGCTCTAAACGAACACATTCTGACTAACTCTACTACGTTCATGTGCAATTCATCCAACTTTCTGACTGTACTTCAAACAATTCTGCCGTAAGTTCTGAAACAAATTTCAGGTGCTTTATGTAAAAAACAATTATTTTGAATAAAAAAATAATTTCGAGACCAGTATGAAATTTATGAAAATCGACCATACCATCATCGACCGAAAGTTTCTTATATGAATGTATTTATTCTGAGCAGTACATGAACTCTGTTGAATTTTCAATTGTTTCTTCAGTTATAAATTATTTTCGTTCAGTAATTTTCTCACATAGAGTGGCATGAAATACAAATTATCTAGCGCGTACATAGATTTGTTATTTAACTTTTGAATAAAACACGACACTTGATTCTAAACTTACATGCACGTACGTACATGTACGGGTATATATATTTATGAAAATTAATATTCTGAATTATTATTTGATGTTTCAAAATATTAGCATGTCTTGCGAGAGGATAAATTCAGAATACAAAACATGATGCTTCAATTGTTTCATACTCATCTCCCTTCTATCGTGGTAGGCCTATCTAGCTTATAAGTTCTGAGCTTAGAATGTCATTTAACCGAAAGTTTTATAAGCCTATTTAGTTCTCACAACTTCGAATATAACAGAATAAAACAAATATGGAATTAATATTTATATTTTGTCACTACTGCCCATTTTACACCCACTCTTAGAATTACTTTCCTGTAAATGTAATGTCCCAAACAGTACAGTTATACTTCCAAATATAAGATGGTTATGACATAATTTAATGTTATCTGTTTAGAGAGTCTTGATTGTACCATTAATTCTCTTGACTTTATATCGTAAAAAAGGTAAATCTGTCCCTGTGCCAGGCCGTGAAGGCCCATAGGTTTGTAAAAAACTTCAATTTTACCCATATTTTTATAAAAATTAACAACTTAAATTATACCTGTCTATTTCGATTTTGTATACCATCTTATTTATAATGACAGTGTTTTCGATTATTTTTTATCGTTAAGTTACTGACTTTGTATGATGAACAAATGAAACCCATCACATACAGGAATTCATATTTGTACAGATTTTGCTAGTACACGTATGTTTCAATGACTGTGTGTAATGAAGTGTTCGCAAGAGAAAGAATAGTTTTGCTGCATATGGTTATCTAGTGATGTGAATAAGAGAAGTTTTCATGATGGTAATGAACTAAATTCATGCCCTAAGTACCCCCATATATCATGTAAGTGAACTCATGGATGGGTCGAGAAATATGTATAACCGAACAAAGACATCGATTTGTAAATATGCGATTAGATATTTACATTTTTTTTTTCAATGAAAATTATAGAATGACAGAAAGAGAAAATTACTTAACCAAGAGTTTTCAGACATTGCTTCCCTTTTGTGAATCGTGGAGTTATCGAAGCGTCAAGCTTAAATTATTCAAGGACTGCCCTCGGTTCATCTGAAATTGATTGGCATACTAACCCCTGAACGTAATGTACATTCTGTTGTTCAGTACGTTATGACGGATAGAATGCCTGCTATTGTTGTCGCTTTGCTGCACATGTAACTGGCGCAATGCATGGGCTGTGACAGCTGAAGGAAAGAACTGACCCATAGCTCTCACTGAACGAATTATTCTCCTCGTTGTTCTTTGTCAGCCTGCTCACTGAGCAACCCGTAAAAAGAAGTGCCAGCAATGAAGGTGCCACGATTCAACTTAGGGTTCCATTCGTAATACTTTTGCGCCAGGAAGTAAGGGTAAACAGGAAATACATACTGTTTCGTAGTTAGCTTACATGTGTGCTATAACAAATGTAATTAAGTTACAGGAAGGTTTATGAGGCTACTTTCCGTCAAATGCTTAAAGTTTCGTAGTGAACACAATGGTAATGTATAATTCCAGAATTTCGAAGAGTAAAATATATTGCATTGCCTGAAATGTGTCTGGTATGATCGAAAACATGCCGATCACAGTGGCCTCACGGCCTAAGGCAAGAACTAACTTCGCTCGCTCAAAGGCTGAGATCGCGGGTTGGAATCCCACTTGAGTCATGGATGTCTGTGTGTGCGTTCATTCTGTGTTTCTGTTGTCCTGTGTGTAGGTAGCGGCCTTGCGACGGGCTGGTCACTTGTATAGGGTGTCCAACCGACTGTGTAAAAAAGATTACAAAAAATGAAGAAGAGGCAAGGGCCCAAAAAAAGGGCCGTAGAACCACCATTGATGAATGAATGAATGTTCGAAAACTTTCGCACATCTGCCATATTCGTAGCTTACAATATATAAAGATTGCAGGGCGACTGAATTTCGAAAGGTATTTCCGAAACGTTAGAAATGAAATTGTGCCGAAACTGTTGACTGTCAACAAATTTTATTGCATATCTGCAGTCCTTAAAATAATAAAATATAAGAAACTAGCATGAAGTATTCACAAGTATATGCTGTTTTCTTACTTGGCGTATTCCTCGTCCTTGAACATGGAGGCGATGTGTTCCTTCGCAACGTCGGTTGAATTTCAATGGAATGCATAGCTATGTATCCCAGAATATAGTAAGGGACAAACATTAATTTGTCCCTGTGCTTAACTGATTAAACACTACGCCATGAAGACGTATGGGGGAGTGGAGTAAAAGCTTCACCATTGCCCTCGGCACTAGATGGAACCTTGACCGCTTTGCCCTCAAAAAGAAAAAAGCCCCAGGTACCCATCTGATAGGAAACTGGATGGGCCCAAAGCCGATCTTGACGTTGTGAAGTACAGAAAAATCTCTTGCCCCTGTCGGAAATAGAACCTCGGCCGTCTAGCCCGTAACCCGTCGCTTTACCGACTGAGCAATCCTGGCTTTTTTCCAGAAGGTAGAGTAGTATTCTTCATAATCACTGCTGTGACAGCTTCAAATCCTACATAACAGAATCTGTTTCACACAAGTTCGTAGGCCTACTCATGACCTCCCTGCTATAAAGTTATGAAATGTGTGGAAGTTAAATCGATCTAAATAAGATGTCACAAGTCACAATAGCAGCAATGGTTCAGCTGAACAAAAGAGTGAACATCAGACACTGTAAAGACATGTCTTGCAGCATGGATGTACGTATATAAGGCAAACACAAATGTACACTCAGGTCATGGAATACACACAACAAAAGCGAAGCTGCAATGATCCGCTACTTTCTTTTGGCAGATTTAAGGCCAAACAGGAGAACACAGTGGAACGCTGGTAATCTGAACCCATGTCCATCTAACTCCCTGTAAACCGAACTGGCGTACGGTTCCACTCCCCCGTCCAAAAAGAAAAACCGGCACCCCAGAAAGGTTGAATTCTTCTAAACAGGATATTATGTGTTTCTCTCAATTTTCTCATTGGGGTGCGACTGAGTCCACTTGGTACTTCGGCCACGAATTGACTTATCGTACCAGACCCGGATGGTAGATGATGATGTGTGTGGAGCAGTCGGTAGAATGAGAATTGGCAGGGGAAAAAGAAGTACTAGGAGAAAAGCTGCCACACCGCCATTTTGTCGACCACAATTCCCAAATAATTTGACTTGTGATCCAAACCGGGCCGCTGCGGTGTTGAAGCCAGCGACTAACCGCTTGAGTTATGGGGTGGCCATATATTATGTGTTACTGGCCCTGCCTCTCTAGGTAGTGAAACACTTAAGTTGGTTACGTGATTAATGACTACATTGATAAAGTTGAGTTCAGTTGAGTATGAGGGGTGAGCCATAAAAACTGGCCCTAGCACTGCGACCTTCAATGGTCTATTGTGCTTCCCTTTTGGATTAACCCTTTATTAATCCTACACTTCGAATGAAATGTAGGACTTTGTTTACGGGGGCGTCATAAAAGTCACTTGGCTACATGAAGAACTGACCCAGGTGACGATATCGTAAATAAGCTATAGCCTCAGAATCACAAAAGATGTGTGTGGCTGATTCATCTTCTTGTAGGCACCTCTCGCAAGTTGGGTCCTCTGTCAGTGCCAGTTTGGAGAAGACTACATTGATAAAGTATAATAGTTTACAAATTTCCATGATTTATTTTATCCGTCTTCTAGTGCATACATTTATTTATCCCCTCTTCTCACTCTCACCACATGTTTCGGCACAAATGTGCCATCTTAAGGTGCTGATCCAATCCACGACAAACTAGTTCATTGCATGCCTTGTTTTTACATACTAAAATAACTAAAATATATATTTATCATATATACTGACAAATGTCAAGTGTTAAAATACTAAAACTGTACAGCATATTTCTTTCCTACGTCGTTTAACACTTGACATTTGTCAGTATATATGATAAATATATATTTTAGTTATTTTAGTATGTAAAAACAAGGCATGCAATGAACTAGTTTGTCGTGGATTGGATCAGCACCTTAAGATGGCACATTTGTGCCGAAACATGTGGTGAGAGTGAGAAGAGGGGATAAATAAATGTATGCACTAGAAGACGGATAAAATAAATCATGGAAATTTGTAAACTATTATACTTTATCAATGTAGTCTTCTCCAAACTGGCACTGACAGAGGACCCAACTTGCGAGAGGTGCCTACAAGAAGATGAATCAGCCACACACATCTTTTGTGATTCTGAGGCTATAGCTTATTTACGATATCGTCACCTGGGTCAGTTCTTCATGTAGCCAAGTGACTTTTATGACGCCCCCGTAAACAAAGTCCTACATTTCATTCGAAGTGTAGGATTAATAAAGGGTTAATCCAAAAGGGAAGCACAATAGACCATTGAAGGTCGCAGTGCTAGGGCCAGTTTTTATGGCTCACCCCTCATACTCAACTGAACTCAACTTTATCAATGTAGTCATTAATCACGTAACCAACTTAAGTGTTTCACTACCTAGAGAGGCAGGGCCAGTAACACATAATATATGGCCACCCCATAACTCAAGCGGTTAGTCGCTGGCTTCAACACCGCAGCGGCCCGGTTTCGATCACATGTCAAATTATTTGGGAATTGTGGTCGACAAAATGGCGGTGTGGCAGCTTTTCTCCTAGTACTTCTTTTTCCCCTGCCAATTCTCATTCTACCGACTGCTCCACACACATCATCATCTACCATCCGGGTCTGGTACGATAAGTCAATTCGTGGCCGAAGTACCAAGTGGACTCAGTCGCACCCCAATGAGAAAATTNAGCATTCTTAGAACTATATTAAATAATAATAACTACCCTCTACATACCATACAACTAACACAAAAACCCTCCACAAAAAATACTACGCAGAAAAGGAAATGGACAACCTTTACCTATTTCGGTCATGAAATCAGATTTATTACTAAAATTTTCAAGAATACTGAAGTTGGTATCTCATATAAGACAAAAAACAATATAAAACATCTGTTAAAATAAATGATGACAGAAATGATAAGTATAATCTTGGTGGGGTTTACCAACTACAGTGTGCTGACTGTCCATTAAAATATGTAGGACAGACCGGACGTACCTTTAAGGTCAGATTCAGAGAACACATAGGAGACATAAAAAATAACGGACAAATCTCCAAATTTGCTCAACATATTTTGGACACCACACATGAATATAGTACGATAGACAAAACATTGGAAGTTCTATTTATCGGCAAGAAAGGCCGAACCTTGGATACATATGAAAGGTTTCACATTTACGAAATCAGCAAAATAATTTGTAAGTGAATGATAATTTTATCGAAATGTTTAACCCTATATATGATGTAATCACTGACACATACAAAACATAATATACAGTCATACCCCCATCCCCCCTACCACCACTTCCGTATGTACCTTATCTCTACCTCCCCCCTCCTTTCCTTGCATTGATTTTTAACATACATCACCAAATCAGTCGTTGTTTACATTCCTTACAGAACGGACAATACTTTGTAAGACGAGGCACCGACTAAATAGTAAGTAAATAATACACTATATCTTCAATACCAAAATTAAGTGTTGATTATAACAAAATTTAATACTATTACTCTCATATCATTTTCAGATTAACATTAATATTACTACATTTATATCACGATCCTCCAAAACAGTTTATTATATATGCACAAAATATAGAATACTCGAATTTGTCCGTGGGAACACAACAAAATCACAAAAACCAACGACTGACTCGACGATGTAAAGCATCACTCGAAGGATTTTATTCTTGAAGAAAGTCGTCTTCTGGGTTTAGGCGACTTTCTTCATAGTCATCGCCGTGAAAACCTCAAAACTTACACAGATTTTATTCTTGTTTTATACTATAACTTCTGTTCTACAAAATCTAACTTATTGTATTTTTACGCCAAGTATTTTAATATAATTAATATTATTGTATCCAATTTTATTAGTACTGCAGTTCAGTGGTGTATATATTGTGACATGTTGACCCCTACCTCCCCAGCTGCACGTAGCAGTAACGTAACGCTCGCGTAATAGGCGAGTAATCACCCCGCATCCTGGCAGCTATGCGCGGTGACGTCACGAGCGGAGCCGAAGAGAGCCGAGCGGAGCCGAAGATAGCCGAGC
>NW_019718272.1:679023-692400 GCF_002891405.2 Cryptotermes secundus
GCGGGAGCTATACCAGTCTCCCTGAATTACACACTCCGAGTATAACTGTACTACAGCACTCACTATGTCTGGAAAGCACACGAAAAGTCTTCCGCTCGCTGACTTCTTAAGTATCGCACACTCGCAGGCTGCTATGTTTCAACTCGGCGACTGTTACTTTATAACTGACTCGCAGCCACTGTGCAGCTCACTTATATAGCTGCAGTGCTTGCTTGTTGCGTAATGAGTGCCACGTCATCCTGTTACGTCACCGCTGTTGACTCGCCTTGCATAGTTACCAGGTTACGGGGGCTCGGCTATCTTCGGCTCCGCTCGGCTCTCTTCGGCTCCGCTCGTGACGTCACCGCGCATAGCTGCCAGGATGCGGGGTGATTACTCGCCTATTACGCGAGCGTTACGTTACCGCTACGTGCAGCTGGGGAGGTAGGGGTCAACATGTCACAATATGTTAGCCATGTATTTGCCTGATGATGGTTTTTAATAGCCGAAACATGTAGCAGAGCCAAGCCAGGCACTGACCTTAATATAGTTGTGTTGCGACGGATTTAATAAAGGAATTGAATTAAAAATTATTCAAATACATATTAACTGTGGATAAATGAACAAGTAGTTATAAATGTTATTTATATTTAATAAGAATACAATGTAATATTATCAGAACTGACGTCATAAAATATTTATATTCGGTAAATATTTTCATTCCAAATTATTAATGAGTGTTATAATTCATGCATATGAGAGTTTGATTTGGTTTCACATTTTTGGGTTGAGTGTATCACGGCGATGGGTGTCATATTTATTATTCCCTAACGATAAGCCTAATATTTACGTATTCTGTAACTGTTTTGACTAAATCTATTATGCTTGTATGTTTGACCACAGAATTATTCATGCCCTGGAAATGTCGTATACTCTATTTCTCTCCAAATGAAAGGTGTTCTATTTCACATATACCCGCCGTGCCAAATTTTGGTGAATATGTCTTCACACTCAGTTTCACCCAGTTTTTTCTGCTTAACATATTCAAAGAACCGCATATTTCGTCAGCAATTATAGTCTTTCCGGATTAGGAAACTTAATACTGTACCGGCCTCGAAATCCACTCTCCAACACCTCATTCTTCATCCTCTTACTCCTTGTCCTGTAGATTTTTAATTCCATACTGAAGTCGGAAATCTATGTTCTTCCATTTCATTAACATCGTTTTTCCATGATCCTCTTCCATGGAACAGCCTCTTGAAATTAACTATTTACCTTACTTCTTCCACACATTCCAGTGTTTTTTGCCTACTCATGTAATCTTAGGGCTATGAACGTTCTAATTTCTTCTCTGTCAACGTTAGTTGTTTCTGTAACCTGTTGTCCATGTGTCGAAATGTAATTTTATCACTGGTTTTAACCTGTCTTTTATGTACAGTAACTGCAACTTACATTTCTGTACTTAAACGCACAATTCCATCACTTGATGCAAATCTTTGCTTCAATAAAGAACTCTCTCTCCATCCATGCCCGTACTGGCTTGCCTTCTTTTTTTTTTCCTTTTTCCTTGGCACTACAGCCCCTGTGGGCTTAGGCCTACCTCCATGAACTCCGATCACTTCGGTTTTCCTAGATCTTACACATTCGGTAGGACTCCTTGGGCGGGTGATCAGCTCGTTGCAAGGCCTCTACCTGTGCACAAACACAGAAAAACGCACACAAACATCCATGCCCTGATTGGGATTCGAACCCACGATCCCGGCTTCCGAGTGAGCGAAGACAGTGCACGCCTTAAACCACTCGGCTACCGTGACCGGATGCTTGTCTTCTTCAGCCTACAGAAAATTCAGAAACTACGCCTTATGGGCTATTTTTCCCAAAGGGAATGCCCGTGTGAAACCAAATTTCCTGATAGTATAGGGACGTAGTGTTCTTGATGGGCAACAGGATGGCTACTTATATGTACGTGTTTGCTTTTAATTTTCAGAAACATTAATATTATTCTCTGATTCTACAAGTAAATTGATAATTGCAACATGCTAACTTTACTACAGCCAGTCAGTAGCCGAGCGGTCTAAGGCATGCACTGCCTTCGCTCGCTCGGAAGGCGGGTTCATGGGTTCGAATCCCACTCAGGGCATGGATGTTTAATGTTTGTGTGTGTGTGCTTTTTCTGTGTTTGTATACAAGTAGAGGCCTTGCGACGAGCTGATCACCCGCTCAAGGAGTCCTACTGAATGTATAAGATCTAGCAAACAGAAGTGAAACGGAGAGTTTCATGGAGGTAGGCCAAGGCTCAAAATTGGGGCTGTAGCGCCAAAGAAAAAAAAACTTTACTAGAACTCCCAGAGTGACGGACAGCAAATCGGCATCGACTTTCGTAAGGTAAGTCAGAGCTCGTCTACATGTTCCAGATAAACCGCGCGAGATGCGACAGTAGAACAATTAGAGTAATGACTTCGGCTCCAACTCGGTAAGGCCTTTTCATTAAAAGGTCTTTTAAAAAGCAGAAAAGGTTTAGTAGAAAGCTAACAATAAACACAGGAACGAAGGAGCGTGTAAAGCCTGCCAGTGAAATGTTAATATTAATTTCACTGCTTACCGCCTGCTTCATGCTGGTTTATAGCGTGACCTACTCTTCGATCCTGAAGATGGAGGCGCCATTCTCCTTTGAAACATTGGCTAACTTTCAACATACCACTCGTACAAGGTATTATATCTCAGAAGATATAACTCTACAATTCCTAACAATTTAAATAAATTCAAGCTTAAAATACAGCAACACTGTCAAAGACTGACAATACTAACTCTGAGGCGTTTCACAGTTCTGCCAATTCTAGAATACTTACTGCCCTCATTTTCTTGGTGACGTACTCAGTTCCTTTTGGGTTTATAATAAAATTAGTTACGCGTTCATACAGTAGGCCAGTTGTAGGATTCGAGGTTATCACAGCGGTGGTTATGAAGAGTTCTGACTTCTGGTATATAGCATCATGTAGTATATTGAATATCAAACTACTCGTACATTTCGGAGAAACATGTTGTCTCCGACTTCTGTATCGAAGAATAAGCCAATCAGGAAGAAAACATGAAGCAGATAGCAAAGCAGGCTTTGTTCTTCCGAAATATTGGTTGACTTTCAACGGAATACCCGGCGTTATATCCCAGAAGACTGCAGTTAGATCAGTTGGTCAGCAGTCAGTACACAGGATAGCAGAGACAAAGAATAAAGGCACACAGACATCGATGACTCAAGAGGGATTTGAACCCACGATCCCAGTGTTCGAGCGAACGAAGACAGTTCATTCCTTAGACCGCGCGGCGACTGTGAACGGCTGTGTCTTTCGGGTTTTTATGCCTAGTGGTGTCTTAAAAAGACATATCACGCCGGATTCGTTCTGTATATAAACCTACACACATTTTATTTGTTTATTGTATTATGTTACGATGTATTTAATACTAAACTTATAGGTCTCCAAGGAGGTACAGTTGTAGAAATGTTGTTATGAATTATCAAAGAAGAAAAATGACAGAAAAACGTGTGCCATTCCAGCATTCACCTAGACAGACTGGCCAAAATAACGAAAAGCATATTCACCACAGCCAGTCTGTAGACGTACTCGAACAAGGTACCTCCGGATTAAAAGCTGCAAGTTAATTACTAAATTACTTATAAGGGCAGAGAAGTAAATAGAGTGAATGGATTCAAACAACGCATTTGTTGCCAGCTGTTAGTGATCTGAGAGTGGGCTTGGATTGCTACTTGGACTTATTGAAAACTTATAAAGTGTAACTACAGGTAATCATAACGCTCTTACTAATTCACCCACTTCCGTCTACAGCACAAACTAAGTCTTTTCGGTCTACGTCTTCACCAGTCGTTGCCTAGTAATGGATCTCAACAACGTTCTCTGATTCCGTGGTCACGTCCTAACCGGCTGGCGACTCTCTCACAACTAACCCATTAATCCAACTATCGACTCTAAACTGTAAAATTTGGCCTTCCAGCCATTATTGCCCACTCACTGGTTATCTCTTGCTCTGACTGCCCCTCAAGTCAAGTCAAAGTCACATTACGACCGACGGTCAGTCGATCAGTCAGTCTTGATGTCAATTCCCATATGAGGCCTAAGACAAGACTTTTGTTACAGACAGACAGTTTCGGGTTTTTCGATATGGGGCACCTCTCTGACGAGAGGACGTGTCTGTCATTTGTCGCGAATATAAACAGGAATATATAAAATCTCTATTTACAATTTTACTTTCCGGCATTATACATAGTCGTTTGTCAAATGTCCGGTTTCTTGTGGACCGCACAGAAATCACTGCTTCATAGGAGTAGTTTACCGGCCGTTGCGTAGCAATGGCTCTCTTTCAATCATCATGTCAACAATATCTTCGCAGTAATGAATTATGTGTGAAGAATACAAGATTTATCACCAAGACTATCATTCTTATTATCATGAAGAGGCTGTGTGAAAAGCAGTTAGTGAGATAGTAGCAGTTGAAGCTGACAGCTGAACAAACGCTGAAGAATGTCTCTTCCTCTTGCTCTGCAATGTAAGCCAAGACGCCTGCACTGTGTGTTCCGGATAGATAAGTAAGGGAATATTAGCTTGCCCGCTGCTGTGCCTATTAGATGAGAAATTTGCTGGGACTACGCGATTGCTCCTGACGGCTGCCAGAGAAGGATTGCTACGCTTGTCTAGTTTTGACGACTTCGTAACTTAAGCGTCTGGATTTACTGCAAGCTTTTGGGTTGCTCATTTCACTTCATGCGTTCCATTCATTGCAGGAGTTCGCCACCTTTCCATAGTTACATTATTTCAGTATATCCCGTTCAGTGTGTAAATGGCTTCATTCATAGCAATGATTAATTACACCTCCTCCGTAATCTTCATTACTGAACTGTTTTCACATTTCTCATTTTATTTGGTGCCCATTTGAGGAAATCGATTAATGTAGGAGGAACTTAGAAATTTTAACAATTTATCTAGTATTTCTGTGACAAGTAAGTTTAGCGAAGATAAAAATATTACTTTGGAAACACAGACACATAAGTGGAAGAAAAGTTCTGCCAGACCAATATTCACCTGTTAAATTAACATATTTAGCATTAAAATAAAACATAAATATTTATCACTATTAAGGCCAAATTAACGATTAGTTAAAATAGATTGATCGATTCATGAGTTACAGAAAAATGTCGTTTGACTGTATAGCGAGGTAGAAGGTAAAGTTGTTCCTGTGTTTAACTAATTAAAAACAATGACACGAAGGTGTATGGGGGAGTAGATGTATAGATCCACATTTTCCTTGACCTCGGCATTAGTTGGAGGTGAGTGGTCAGTTTCACGCCACGGTCGTTTTACCCCCGGAGAAAGAGCCCCCGATATCCCAGGAATAGGAAGTTGGATGGACCTCAGAGCCGGTCTGGACATGGAGAAGAGAAAAATCTGAACCCTATCAGGACTCGAACCCCGATCCCTCGGTCGTTAGCCCGTAGCCAATCGCTACCTCGTATACCGACTACGCTATCTGGGCTATATAGCGTGGTATAGGACAAAAACTCGTCATGGGTGATGACCAGATAATGATACAAGTATGTAAGAAGGTAGTTTCCTTACAGCCCATCACAGTGGCCGCGAGGCATGAAGTGTCACATCGTCACGTGCTCGGTCTGTCAACTCGGCACTTGGCTGGCCTACTGTATGGGAGTTCTTTTCGCGATATCTCTGTGTATACAAGAAAGTTTGGGAACAGTGAGTGAGAGCCGGGACCGCGTAGTCGGTATCGCGACTGGATACGGGCTGGACGACCGAGGGATCGGAGTTCGAGTCCCGGTATGGTCAAGAATTTATTCTTCTCCAGGTTTTCCAGACCTTCTCTGGGGTCCACCCAACCTCCTATCTAATGGGTACCGCGGGGGTAAAGCGGCCGGGGCTTGAGGCTGACCACTCACCTCCAACTACTACTGAGGTCAAGCAAATATGGTTCTATATATCCACCCCCCCATAAGCCTTCATGGCGTAGTGCTTAATTAGTTAAGCATACGTACAACTTTACCTCTTACTTCTGGAACAGTGAGTGAAAGTTCTGAAATGAGATATTCCTAGGTTTGTTTAGTGGGGGGTGGAGTCCAACTGGGTCCCTTCGGCACGGCGGCCACTGACTGGCCTATTGTAGCCTGCCCCGGATGATTATGATGGATAATTTGGTGGACTGAAGATGGGCAGGGGAAACCGAAGTGCTGGGAGAAACCCCGCCCCAGTGCCACTTTGTCCACCACAAATTCCATTTGACCAGACCCGGAATCGATCCCGGGTCGCCGCGATGGGAAGCCAGGACTAACCGCTTGAGCTACGGCGCGGCCCTACTCCTAGGTTCCTACAGCAACGAACTGTTGAGCTTGAATGAACGCAAGTTTCATAGCAGGTCACGAATGAGAGAGCCCTTTTTTGTTTCTAATAAAGAAGTGCTTTCTCTTGAATCGGAGGTCCTACAACAAAAGAATTTGTGTATTAATATTTTCAGTTGGCCGCTTTTTCAATCGACAATATTTGAGTAAACTCTATCCGCACAAGCCTCCTGTTAATTTCAAGTGCATTCAGCAACAAAAATAATACGGACATTTATAGTGTACATGTATGCATGATGCCATTAGCCATCTCAGCAGAGGCCCCGCTAGGATATAAACAGGACTGTATTAGACATAGCTTGTAAATCCGTTGGTACACGCTCGCAGAAGGCCCCTACAGAATGGGGTATACAATTACTTTTATTTATCCTTTTAGTCCGTAAATAACTTCGTTGATATGGTTGGCATCACTCTTTTCTGAATATTTCTGAACATTTGTCATACTTAATCTGGAAAATCTGCAATAAATGTATGTGTTCAATAAGTACTAGCTCGTGAATGAGTTATATCCAGTAGCGGTAACTCATAAACTTCTTTCTGTTCACTTAGGCATAATTTTAATGCTCGTATTGGGGTCTTATTCAAATCTGTCTGGTAGAGTTAGCACGGTGTAGCTCTTCAGTCTACGTACATTCTCGCTATTGTCTAGTAGGCGCACTGCTAGCGCATTAGTGTGTGTTTCCTAATTTTCTTCAGTATTTTGTATTCCACCGTGTTCATTTGTAGTTCTGCATGGATCCTGTGGTTGTTAATGTACCAAGGTGCGCTCAGAATGGATCGGAGAGTCTGCATTGAAAGCGCTGGAGGATTTCGATGTTGGAATTGGAGGCTGACCCCATAGCTGAACTCCATAGGTTTGTAAACTTTTATTACATACAATAAATTAGAGATTCCGTAACTTATTCTTAATTGGCGATTCAATGCCAATAACATATTTGAATATCATTATTAATTTAATATAAATTGTCCCACTATGTGAACAATACCACAACAACGACGGACACCTTCATGAATACTGAAGAAGTACTAAGCACCTAAACTCTGCACTTAAAAAAAACTCCGTGATTTTAGTCCGCAAGCGAACTATACCGACTGCACTTATAAATACAAAACTACTTGCGAGGGCTACAAGAGCAAATATTAATAGTCGTATAACCATTTACGTGACAATTGGTAATACATCTACAAGACAGAGGTTAGAAGAATGACCCCCACACGGCACATCGGCCCAAGATTTACTAACAACCACGACTTCAACGGAAACAATAAACTCTTTTTAGTTTTAGCTTAATTTTCAATGCTATGATTAAAAATAAACTTAGAACTGAACATACAGTTCGAAGAGTTATTTAATTTAAAGACTTATTTTAAATTATCTTTAATAACTTTTGAATTAATGTTAAGACACATCATGCTAATAAATTTATTATTACTAAATAATAAAACTAAGTAATATAATAGGCATTAATTATTTTTAATTTTTAATTTTAGACAACAATAGTGCATCACTACGATTTTGCATATATTATTAATTTACATTCTCCAAAAGATGTATTCGCTATAAGAACAGACTATTAAATATGGATCATATTAAAACAACTGGGTTCAAGAATTTATTTCTCTTGTAAGTCGCCTGATGATGACCTATAAAATGTCGAAACATGTAGTGTACATCTTCGCATAATAAATAAACAACAGTGATAGAGCAGTATCTAGGTATTTTGCCTTCATCTTGTAGAGACTTGTATGTTGTGCTGGCGGCCCAGTTTACACGATAACGTTGTGATGGCCAAAACACACATGAATCGCATCGCCCTTTACTTCAAAATTTTACTATTTCTTCCAGATATTTTCATTCTAAGAAGGAATGGAATGACTTTCTCTAGAATCAGATACCACATAAAAATATGATTACTGTATTAATAGTGTGACATGTCTAACCGTTGCTGGGCAACGGGAGGTGGAACGAGTTACCACGAAGAGATACCCTTGATAAACGGTCGGTTGCCAAGTTACGCAACAGTAAGGAAAGCGGTGTTTCTCCGTGCCGAGCCGAGCAGAAGCGCGCTGGTTGCTACGCAGCTTTGCCCAGCAACGCCTTTGTAAACACGACGTCACGCAACAGGGGAGCCCGTGCAGCGACTGTTGCTAGGCAATCGGTAAACACGACGTCACGCAACAGTGAAAGCTATCACTTAACTGTTTTCTGTGTTGTCAGTGCAGAAGCTACATAACAGGAGTATTTGTCAGTGAGAGGTAGTAACCAGTCAGTTGCAGTCTAGCATTCTTCGGAGTGAATGGAAGCAGAAGTAATTGTGATATGCCGATGGAAGAAGTTATGAAAATGTAAATTGTGTAAATGTAAGAGCGAATATGCAATAAATTCGCTAGATCCAGAACGGCGTGAAGTTATTTGTCGCGTTACATACCCAACACGTAACAATAACTTCAGGTTGTCGTTGCCTTCAACGGATCGTCATCTAGTACTCCTACATTATTATAAATCAGCGAGAAAACAAAATCTATTATCTCATTCTTGTACTATAAGACTTGTAAAACGAGGTAAAGCTATCCCTGTAACAGGTCGTGGAGGTCCATAGTGTTGTGAGACGTCGAGACTGACACATTTTCTCTAGACAATCGTCTCACAGGTGGCGGTAAGTTCGTCAGCCCTTTACTCCCCCCCCGGAAGATTCCTGGTAGTCATTTCTGTTAGAGTCAATACCAGGGCCATAGTGCGGCTGAAACGATTAGGTCAGCTGGAAAAATTCCACCTCATCGGGACTCGAAACCGCGACGTTCCAACTTGTAGCATAGTGCCTCAACCAACTATGTTACCCGCGTGTCCCTACAAGATTTGTACCAGCAATAAATAAACGAGTCTCGTAAAATCGCAAAGAACGCTCTTGGGACACTGTTTACTCTCATTCGAAACATACGTACATGTCCCTTTGTCTGTTACTGCATACTTCGTTCATATCACAATGGCACACAATGTACATGGCGTGTGCATATGTGTCCATTATAATGTAATATATCCTGTTATACTGCTTTTACATTAAACTGCAAGACCACTGAATTCACGTTTTCCACAGAAATGGCAGCATTTTGTATAGTAATGTCAAGATGGTACATCATACTGCAGTATATGTGGCAGCACTTTGTTCCCCGAATCCAAACAGTTCACTGCAATTTCCATGCGTCCACCGCACAACTCAGTAACCATGTACGAGCTCCCTTGAATGCAACATATCGCATGGCAGCCTACAAGTTCCGATTTTACTGTCTAGAATTTTTTCTGGGGCTATACCAAGAACATTGCCTACTCCGAAACATGCGAGACCTGAACCACTGAAGAGAACTGGTTTCACTGAAACTGAAATGCAGGAAACGCTAACGCACTCGCGTGTTTCATGTGTCGACATTCATTGAGCTGTATGAAAATGACAGAACATTTGTGTTTTTCGCTATTTTCCTTAAATTGAAAAAATAAAAGAAGGCTTATGAGATCACCTCGCTGTCTATCTGGCTATCCGTCTCTGCCTAAACATTTGTCTGTGTAACACCCCTTTCAGAGGAGCCGGAACAGCGTAGTCGGTATAGCTACTGGCTACGGGCTGGACGATAGAGGGGTCGGAGTTCGAGTCCCGGTAGGTTAAAGAATTTTCTCTTCTCCAAGTAGTCCAGATCGGCTCTGGGGACAACCCAGCTTCCTATCCAATGGGTACCGTGGGCTCTTTCCTCGGGGGTAAGTGACCGGGGCGTGAAGTTGACCATTTTCCAACTAGTGCTAAGGTCAAGAAAATTTGGATCTGTACATCCACTCCCACATACTCCTTCATGGTACAGTGCTTAATTAGTTAAGCACATGGACAACTGTACCTTTATCTTTATACCCCTCAAGAAATTCTTGTTTAATGTAATAAAAGAACTTTCAATACCTTTCTTCAATCGACGTGCCAAATTATATAATTATCTTATGAATACTCGTGAAGAGTTGTGTCTCCTGGGATATAACGCCGTGCATTCCCGGTTAGTCAAACGACGTTTCGGAGGAACACATGGGCTACATCTTCAGGTCCGAAGAGTAAGCCAAGCAAGAACACAACTTGAGGCAGGCAGAAAGAAAAACTTGCTTTGCTTACTCTTCGACCCTGAAGTTGGAGGCGATATGTTCCTCCGACACGCCATTTTATCCCAGAAGAGAATACGCATCATAATCATCTCTGTGAGAACCTAAAATTTATATTTTCTTCTTCAATAATGCTATATGGTAATGCACAGAATCCAATGGCTGATATTTTTAACAGCGATGAATATTTTGTTCAAAATTTCTTCACCATCTGAATAACTGTTTCATTTTTGAAGATAATCCATATAACATGGAAATTGCTGCCAGATATTTCGATATTCTAGTGCATCAGTTTATTTTTACTCGTATATCTGTATTCTTTTGCCTTTCATGTCATTTATGCCTGCTTTCCTTTTCCGTCTTAATGTGATACTCCTCAGATACATTTCAAATAAGGACATAATTACGTTCAGATGTCATAGACTACTAATACCTACAGATGCAGAAATACACGTGGATCGTGAGTATTTGATCATAAAGGCATAAATGAAATATCTCATTTTAACTCGTCGCAGCCACGAATTCAGTAACCCTAAGTGAGAGATATGTCGTAAAGAGACAAGTTAAGTAATTCTGTTATTAAGCACACCCCATGACTCCCCAAGCAGAGATGAAAGCGAACATTTCAACTGTGGAAATTACATGATTTACATGAAGTCTAATTATCGCATGAAACTTCTGTATTCCAGTCGCTACAGCTTTAACAATCTTATCCACGCTAAGTGTGAGTGAGTTGCGTAATTCCGTCACGAGGAGCGTTTCGTCTAGCTCAAAAACTGACGGGATTCCTCAACTACATTCCTTTTCAGTATTCAGACTATTTCAATTACAATGCAGACGTCTAAAATTAATAAAATTTCAACTTTAAAAAGTTACATTCTTATAAAGCGAGACGAAATTTTTATTTTAGCATTTTCCTTAAGCTCAGTAATTGCACAACAAATGTGTATTTGATTGTCTCTCAACACAGCCTCAACACATGACCTGAATACATAATAATAAGTGTGGAAAATGAGGCATTATATACTGTACCTCATTATATGACACCTGAATGAATTTCGCAGTAGGTGGACACGCAGATCTGTTGCTAATATCTGACGCTAGTGATCATTTGTTTCGAGAACCAGCAGTTGGATTGGTGTGTGTTAGTGGGACTGACGGAGGGGCAGAATCGCCCGTGATACGAGCCTCGATAAAATTAGAAGACTAGGAGAAGGAGGTGGAGAAACAGCAGAATAAAATTAACTTCATGCTCTTAATTTATCTTCACATTTTACATGTTAGGAAAAAATTAATATTTACGATTAAATCTTTCATATTAAGTCCAATGACAGGAAGCATGTCTGTGAGATTAAAAGGAAACTTAAGATTTTACAAGGAGGAGTTAAATACTTTTAACTGTCGAATAATATGCATATTAATAAATAGTTAATAACTTTAAAGAAATAAAATATTTATCGTCTGGAGATATGGAATTAAATTTCGCACAGAGGGCCAGAATTGCATTTTAAATTGTAAGTTTTGACTCACAACAAAGTACAATATTTGTTATGTTTCTTTTCCGGTGTGAAATTATGATTACTCCCTTGAATAAGGCTGACATTAAAACTGAATTATGAAAACATATATATATTCGAGGATCCTCATACTTTAACGGAACTAAATAATTTTTTTTTTCATTTAGGCCATATTCCCTAATTACTAGTCACATTCAAGGCCCTTTTAATTTTTTCCCCTTGACACTACAGCCCCAGTGGGCCTAGGACTACCTCCATGAACTTCTCCGTTCACTTCGGTTTTTCTAGATCTTACACATTCGGTAGGACTCCTTGGGCGGGTGATCAGCTCGTCGCAAGGCCTCTACCTGTACACAAACACAGAAGAACGCAAACACACAAACTAAACATCTATGCAATGAGTTGGATTCGAACTCACGATCCCGGTTTCCAAGTGAGCGAAGACAGTACATGCCTTAGACAGCTCGGCTACCGTGAATGGCGGCCCTTTTAATAGGAACTAATAAATTTTACAGATGAAGTTCTAACCATGCCAGATTATAAACTGGGGCCATGAAAACTCATATCGCTACTTCTTCTTCTTCTTCCATGACGGATTAGGTCATCTGGTCTATTGCCCATCAGAATTATCTTGGAACTATGGATCTTGTATACAATTGTTAGGATTCCTTGAAAGGGTGATCAGCCCTGTCGCAAGCCCGCTACACAGGACAACACAAATACAAAATAAATACAGACATTCATGCCTCGTGTGGGATTCGAAATTCACGATCCCAGTGGTTGAACGAGGGAAGATATTTCGTGCCTTAGACCGCTCGGTCATTGTGACCGGCTCATTTCGATACCGGACACCGATAAATATGAAACTGAAGCAGTTCTGTAAAATGGCTTCCCCAGAGCAAACAATTTTGTTTACGTTCACTTTCCGATCTGTTATTCAAAAGGGGCTCTGACTGTCTCAAGGTACTGGGACGAGCTGCATGGCTACATTTTAATATTCAGTGACGAGAACAGGGGTTCCTGCAACAGTGCCTGGGTCAGCACTGGAGCACGTACAAGTGCCCTATTCAGTGGGTACCAGGAAGTCTTTCTCTGCGTGAGAAGCGGCAGGAGCGAGAAGCTAAGAACTTACTTCCAACTGGCGCCAAGTTTATGAATGGCCGCGCCGTAGCTCAAGCGGTTATTCGCTGTCTTCCCATCGCGGCGGGCCGGGTTCGATTCCGGGTCTGGTCAAGTGGGATTTGTGGTGGATAAAGTGGCGCTGGGGCAGGTTTTCTCCGAGTACTTCGGTTTTCCCTGCCAATCAACATTCCACCAATTGCTCCCACATC
>NW_019718272.1:692455-741664 GCF_002891405.2 Cryptotermes secundus
CGCCGTGAAAGCCTCAAATCTTACAAACCAATACATTTAAATACATATATAAGAGATAATTTAGAGGTTATGATAAAATTTGTCCTCCAATCTAGGTCTGCGAGCATTTATTTCGAATTTCAAGCAACGCGGAGCCTAAGTTTTATTCCGAGTCGAAGACCTATTGACTTTTAAAATAGTTCAGAATTTCACTTTACGTATCTACTGCCAACACAATTAAAATTACGGTCACGTTTTGGTCTTTGTGAGAACCAGTTCAGCAGAAAACCGATCTTATATACCTCACCGAATCTCTCGATGTCACCATTTACTCTTGCTGAAATTCCTCTTAAGTTTCTTGTGAAGCTAAATAAAATGAATATGGACGGTAAGAGATAAAGCGAAAGACTCAGTTTCGGCTTACGACAGTCTCTACGAGTGTAATCCTCTTGGCGACGTAAACAACATGGTAAATCCATTCTCACTAAATACAGTGACAGTGTTGGCTTTTACTCACACTAAAATATCTCTCCACTGCAAATAAACAGTTATCAACTAGATCCAAGTCACAGGCTGTCTTTCATAATGTACCAGTGTAATCCTCCTAGATGAAATGTCGCTTTCTGTAATTTTCAGTGATGATCGTATTAATGCTTCGTCTCACCCTTCGTCAGGGTACGCGACAATGACACTAAATACAACGTAGATACATTGTAATAATTTATGGTTTTATATACTGAATAAAATTTTCTGGTTCAGAAATATGAAAGAAAAATTCTTAGATGATGTGCATTTAATTTTTATGACACATAAAACCATAATATTATTCAGAATAGCTGTGTCTAAAGTTGCGTGAAATGTGAAGAAATTTTAAGAGTAGTTTTCGAAAAAAGTCACAATTTCCTTTATATAAGGGCTAAGTACTTAATATACCAGACTCACACAGTCTACACAGTGTACATGCGTTGAGCGAGAACACAGATAATGTTTACTAGCGCCTTTCTGACTGCATTTTTAATGCAATGAATATNTGGGGAGGTAGGGGTCAACATGTCACAATATTATTCAGAATAGCTGTGTCTAAAGTTGCGTGAAATGTGAAGAAATTTTAAGAGTAGTTTTCGAAAAAAGTCACAATTTCCTTTATATAAGGGCTAAGTACTTAATATACCAGACTCACACAGTCTACACAGTGTACATGCGTTGAGCGAGAACACAGATAATGTTTACTAGCGCCTTTCTGACTGCATTTTTAATGCAATGAATATAAATTTGTTTCACGAGAAAATATACCGCAGTTTAATTTATCAGGGCCTGTGCTTTCAGCTGTAACTCTACTGCCAATAACGAGGTTAACTTTATATTAATGTAAAGACAAAGTAAGTGAAAGAAAGTGACCAACTACAATTAAGAGAAAAATCGGGTTCGCCATGACAACAAGGACTTCAAAATTGTGAGATTTAAACTAAATCAGATAATATGAACGACGCAATATTTACGCTTACTTACTTACTTACTTACTCATGGAGCTGAGCCCTTCTGAAGGAGCCGCCAATTCTGCAGCTATTCAAGAACTTCCCAGCATTCTATGGAACCCGAAGGTTCATTACCGTGTTCACAAAATCTCTTCACTGGTCCCTATCAATATTTACACAGCATATTTAATTATGGTCTATTTAGTTCCTCCCGGGGGTAAAAGGCGGACGGTGAGTAAGGATGACAAATTTGTTTTCATCTGTGAGCCGACTTTCTAGAGAAATTGTGGGTGCCTTGACGTCTCACAACCCTATGGGCCTTCAGGAATTGTTACTAAATTTTCAACAATAAATTTGCCGTCGAAAAAGTCTGGAAGAGGTAAACACCGGGATACGAAATGTAAGGAATAAATAACTGAACTCTGAGCCGCCAGACTGGAGGAACGCCGTTTAAATTAAATTAATTATAAGAGTTTGGGTATTATGCTGCCAATTAGTGGGGTTACATTGTCTGGTTAGAGAGCAGTCATTCGGAATGTTGCGTTTCCAATAATAAAGCTCAATTTTAATGGCAGTTATTGCGTTCATTGTCTTATTCAAGGGTCACTGAAATGATGAGCATGATCCGCCGACCATGAGAGCAAAGCGTGCGTCAGACAATGCGTGATACATGAAAGAATTCTTAACAAGGTCTACGAGTATTATAATCATAAATATGTTTACATTTATATTTGCATTCCTTTATGGTAAATATATTTCCACAACAACAGATTTAGAACTAATTACACCGACTTATACTCTTCACAATTTACATGATGCCTAAGAAACTATAATTAACACAGCACCGTTTCAAAACCCAATCCAATTATGGCATTCACGATTACAGTACTGTTTCATTCGTTCATTCATTCATTCAGTCAGTCAACAAGACGCTGGCCTCTTCTTCAGTTTGGTAATCTTTTTACACAGAAGTTAGATTCCTTGGGCGAGTGATCAGCCCGTAGCAAGGCTCCTGCCTACACACAGGGCAACACAAACACAGAATAAAGTCCACACAGATATACATGCTTTGATTGGGATTCAAACCCACGATCCCAGCGTTCGATAAAGCGAAGACTGTTCATGCCGTAGACCGCGCGGCCACTGTGATCGGTGTAGTACTGTTTCACCGAGCGCTAAGCCCTTAAGGACACTGGAAATTGTATACGTAAAATTTAAACAGATCGAAAATGTGGACCATAACAGAATGCGACAGAAGAAAGTCTGTGTCTGAAGTTATCATCCGAAAGGAACGAATCTTGGAAGACCGACGGAGGTATTGACTGACCATAGTTAATTTTAAGGGCTATGTCTTTTTGAGAGGGGCATGTGGTAGCGTAGTTCGTTGAAGCACTATGCTACAAGACGGAAGGTCGCGGGATCGATTACCAATGAGGTGACTGGATTTTTCAATTGACGTAATGCTTCCAGCTGCACTATGGCCCTTGGTCTACTCAGCCTCTAACAGAAATGACTACCAGGAATCTTCCTGGGTGTAAAGTGCGGACTGTGCGTAAGGCTGACAACCTCACCGCCATCTGTGGACCGATTGTCTAGAAAATGTGGGAGCTTCGACGTCTCACAACACTATGGGTCTTCACGGCCTGTTGTAACGACGATTGACGTAATCACTGAAGGTGATGATATATAAATGACGAACTATTCCAGCAGCTCCTTAACTGCACAAAATACTGTTATTTGTTATGATCAAAGTAAATTCCACAGTACAAGAGCTGCAATTCAATTTCAGCTGTTCAATCGTCCGAATATTCGACATTTATCACTGGACAATATTACGAATATATATATATATATATATTAAAGGGAATACAATTTTACTAAACATTTAGGCCCTGCTGTGTATTCATTGAACGACACTAGCAAAACAGAGCTGAACACCAGGAACACAATTAAGTTGATTCGCTTAGTGGTGGGTGGAGTCCAACTGGTTCCACTCGGCACGGCGGCCACTAATTGGCCTATTGTAGCTTGCCCCAAATGATTATGATGATGGAGAATTTGGTGGAATGAAGATTGGCAGGGGAAAGCTAAGTACTCGAGAAACCCCTCCCCAGTGCCACTTCGTCCACCACAAATCCCACTTGACCAGATCCCGGGATCGAAGCCGGGCCTCCGCCGTGGAAAGCCAGCGACTACTCGCTTGAGCTATGGCGCGGCCTTATTAAGTTGCTTAGACTGAGTACCAAATTTTACAGGGACGAAAATTTATTAATAGCCTACTTTATATCTCATTGTTTAGATGCTAGTTATAACAAATGTTCATTGAAGTTACTTTTCCATTCACAGGGTTTTATATGTCTATGTTACAATTAGATACGGTAATATACTTTAGAAAGACATGATAAATATATGAACCAGGATATAAATCAGCAGTCCCAAACCATGATCTGAGTTACTTAAGACCTGCTATGCCAGAAAGCTGGCTGGTAAAATCAGGCGATTCAAAACATTCTTTTCCTTTAGTTTTCGCGGCTTGTACATGAAGTGTATCTTCGGCTGGATCATACGTTGAACCTGTTCCGTTTCAGAGCATGCGCTGTCATTTCACCGCAAAGCTGGAGACAGAAATGCACGAAACGTTTTGTTTCCCGAGCTGTTGGTATCAGTTACAGTTAAGCCGCTTCTTAACATCCTCACGTCCAAATGAAATCCAAGGCAAACAGGTGGAACTTCACAAGAGTATAAACATACTACAGGGAGAAAGTCGGCGAGCCCCAAACACTTCAGGTCCTTCCAGTTCCTTGCGTTCTGAATACAAAAGAACAAAGCAATGGTCGCAGGAATAAGGTATTGGATTATAGAAACAGAGCAAAACATAAACTGCATAAAAAGTTCCTTCCATGAGAACAATAATGACATAATTCTGAATTCTTGTTCTTTAACCACTATCTATAATGTCAGGTTGCACCGGACAACACATTATCATGTGATAGTTTATAGACAAGGAGTTCTGGATTGGTAATTGGATTTACTGAAATCTTACAACTCGTAACTATAGGTAACTGTAACAGTTTCACTGATTCACACACTTTAAAGATTACTGAAACTACAGCAAATATAAAATCTATGTCATTATTAGTCGTTTCTTCGCAACGACTCCTTACTTACTTACTCATAAGAGCTGAACCCTTCTGGAAGAGACGCCAATTCTGCAGCTACTCAAGAATTTCCCAGATCAATCCAATCCATACCATCCCATCCTATCTCTTTAAGATCCATTTTAATATTGTTCACCCACATACGCCTTGGTCTTTCCAGTGGTCTCTTTTCTTCTGGCTTTCCCACCAATATCTTATACGCATTCCTCGTCTCCCCATTTCATAACGACTCCTAACAAAAAATATTCCTTTGATGCCGTACTCACGTCCTTGCTGGATAGCGACGGGTTCACAACTAACAAACTCTCATGATCTCGTAGCCATGAATGACTCTTGTGGCTTTCATGTCACGATGTGTTTTCCATATTTAACGCTACTATAGGCTCTGAACAAGTTAATTCCTTTACCTGTTTTTATGTCACCGATATAATAGAACACTGAACATTCCACACCCGCACATCCCTCATGAGACCATGAAGAAGAATGCAGAAATGCGAAGCTTACTGAAGCCAACTGCTCGCATCAAGTTTGTACTCGTATTTTCTGGCGTTTTCAGAGACGAAGTTGAGGCCACTTCATGGGTCATAATAACAGTATTTTTCAGCCGCTGCATTTCCGTCGTTGAGTTTGTGCGGTATTTTTATCTCTTCAGCAAGAATGAAAGCCAATTTAAGAAATTCTTGGTGAGTAACAAGGATTAACTAATCATCCAAATTTCTGATATTTGTGAGTTCTTCGTATTCTACAGTGAATGTTCGCTCAAAACTCCCCAATTTGGTGGGATCTGAAATTCGCTACCTTTCCTTATTTTCTATATTCTGCCTTGAAGCGAACTCTGCGGTAAACTAAACCGACCTCCACATTCAGCTACGGTCAATCTTTCCACCGGCACAAGCAGTGGCACTCTTTGTGTCTTCCGTATTTCGGCAGCCTCGTCCACTTTCCTGCTGCTTGAATATCGGCATCCTGTGACAGACCTTTAAAATGTATTTACTGCACTTCCGGTACAGCCCGCCGCAGCTGTGTCTGGCTCTAAATGAAACATTTGGCGAGTGAAAAGCTGTCGTCAATTTATTCACAGTAAAGTGGCTGCAATTTTATTTGTACAATATATTGTGTAGACAGAACTTCAACTATGAAATATATACGCATATATTGCCAGATTATGCACTCTGAGGAAGCAGAGATTATAAAGGTGTGGTCAAAGTAGTGGGAAAAAGAAAAAGCAAAATAGAACGTGACGTCTAGTCTCTTGAAAATATCTACTTATATCACCTGCTTGTGAAAAGGAAGACAGCGTTCTTAATATCCTCACCATAGTGTGTCGTTATCTACTGATATTCACACAGGCGTTCGATATTACCCAACGTCCGAAACAACCCAGCTCTTCCCTATATAAGACATGCACAAATTTTCAATATTTCTCGAAGCCACCTCCAAAAACGAGAAGCCAGATTAAAAACATGCCTTAGATGATAAATTTATTTGTTTTCATTAGAAAAGACAATATCATCAACATACAGATAACAGGTAGTTCTTTCAAACTCGGGGAAACCCCGATGCGCCGTTGCTAGATACGGAGAAATACCACAAATTATCCTCTGCCTTTGCTGGGAATTAAGGGAGAGGAATAACAATGGGATCAAGAAATAAAAGGGTAAGGAAGAAAGTAGAGAGGGTGAAAAGGGGATGGAGGAATGGATGAACATGGGATGAGAGAACTGTTTTAACGTCAAGGACATGAATGAAGGACCAGGAGAGAGGAATGACAATAGAACGGACAAATTAAAAANAAGATAACAGGTAGTTCTTTCAAACTCGGGGAAACCCCGACGCGCCATTGCTAGATATGGAGAAATGCCACAAATTATCTTTTGCCTTTGCTGGGAACTACGGGAGGGGAATGACAATGGGATGAAGAAATAAAAGGGTAAGGAAGAAAGTAGAGAAGGTGACAAAGGGATGGAGGAATGGATGAACATGGGATGAGGGAACTGTTTTAACGTCAAGGACATGAATGAAGGACCAGGAGTGAGGAATGACAATAGAACGGACAAATTAAAAGTGTGGGGAGACAACAAGGGAAATGGGTGGAAGAAGAGACAGAGACATGAAAGGGATAAAGCAAAAGAATAAAATATTTTCGTCATTTTTAAGGGTTCTCACTCGGTATAGCGACGGGCTATGAACTGAACGGCCGGGGGTTTGAAGCATGGCAGGCTCTGGGGCCCGCCCAGACTTCTATGCATGGGATACTGGGGCTCTTTTCCAGAGGGTAAAGCGGCAGGAATGTGAAGCTGAACACTCACCTCCAGCTAGTGCCGAGGTCAAGAAAATGTGGATCTATACATCCACTCTCCCATAAGCCTTCATGGCGTAGTGCTTAATTGTAGTTAAGCACAGGGTTAACTTTACCTTTTTTTACCTTTACTACTACCTCTACAATTATTCCACTACTACCACTACTTGCAGTAGTACTACTATTCAAAAGTAGGAATTCAATTAGGATAGAGCGGCCCAAGATTGGAGCTCAAGAGTCGCGCCCTTCTGGCAACTAAGTTCAGAATACACAGAGCAACAAGTCCATTCATACAGAGGACGTGGTACTTGATTAAGCACAAGGAGAGGTTCGCATTTTTTAGCTTGATTAGTCTGACGTCACGATTCGGGTTGTGGTAACGGCAACTAACTTTAGAAAATGGGAGCGTTCTGTTTGTTTTCCTTCTACATTTCGTCAACAACCGCCGAATATCCTGCCTTACATATTTTTCATCTGTTTTCCGTCACTGATTGAAAATTTAATCTGGTTATACTACAGGTATGAAATTCTCGTATATCCCTCGTGTTGACTTTAAAAAAGCTCTCTTCTATTCATTCGCCACAAACCAACCAGTTACAAACATTCACCGACGGTAACCACTTCTCTCTCTACAGCCTTCACTCTTCACCGCGTTATTAGCCCACTATCATACCCCCACCTTTACACTGTAAAACAAAAACACGTCGTTAATTAACAATGCTCTCCAGCAGCTGAAATCGCCGCTGCTCGTTATCCAATGCATATTATTGAAAGAAGTGTGTTGCTGAACTACAAGCATAAAGGCTAATGATTTTACACATTCATTTCCATATTAAAGTTGTTATTTTATGAGGTGGGTATTTACTGTTATCAATTATCAAAGAGATTAATGACACTGTGGTTTGTATATAATAATTTATGCCGTACACAAGCATTATATACCTCCACGTATAATCCATGATTATGTCATTTATATATGTGTCATTAATATGTCATTAAAATCTCTAAAATGGTAGGTTATAGTTTTTTTTCGCGAATCTGATGACAAAGGGATAAGGCCTTTAGTTCACATGCTGACCGGATTGAGCGTTAAACAAAGTTGAAGTTTTGTGAACGCGAAGTATAGCAGGTCCTCAGAGAAGTCCAAATTAAAGTGAGCTACCTTCTAGCAACTAGAATTGTTATTATTATTATTATTATCATCCTTTCACGATAGAAAAATGTAAATTGCATCCCAACAGCATTTTCATATTTTCATCTAACGTACTAATACTCGAAACTGAACCTCTGACTTCTGAAGAGAAAACTATCAAACTTGTAACAAGGCTTCCAACACTATTTCAATTATATTATAAACGGAGAGATGAATCATAATATTTGACGATTTAAAATATAATAACATAATGTAAGCCCAAACCAGGCAACACATTATTACAGACTCGGTCTTTAAGTTCTGGATTTCAACTCCGACTTCGCCGTTGTCAAGTTATAGAGTAAAGTAAAGTAAAGTAAAGCTATCCCTGTAATAGGCCGTGAAGGCCCATAGGGTTGTGAGGCGTTGAGGGTCCTACATTATCTAGACAATCGGCTCAAAGATGGCGGTAAGGTTGGCAGCCTTACGCGCCGGCCGCGCTTTACTCCCCAGGAAAATTATGTAATTAATTCCTGGAACTCATTTCTGTTAGAGGCTGAGTCGACCCCAGGGCTATAATACGGCCGGAAGGAATAGGTCAATTGAAAAAAAAATCCAATGACCTCATCGGGATTTGAACCCGCGACCTTCCGGCTTGTAGCATAGTGCCTCAACCAACTACGCTACCGCGTGCCCCCCAAGTTATAGAATAAGGATATTAATTTCATAGAAATATAATATAATAGGCGTATATAAATATATAAGACACCCAGAATGATCTGCCCTAAATACATGACGTAGAATTCTGATAGCTGATGGTTACACAGCTGTTCAAGAAATTATATTTCATCGGCAGGAAGGTTCATTTCCGTGTTCATAACAGCTGAAAATCTTTCATTCACTTTACAACAAAATCCCGTATCCGGTATAATATTATTCTCCTACCTACGTCTAGGTCCCACGGATGGCCTCCTCTCTTATGGCTTTTCAAATAAAATTCCGAATGCATTTCTCTTGTCTCCCATGCGTGTTATACGTTTGTCCTGCAAATCCTCCTGGATTTGATCGTACTAATTTTGTTAAGAATACAAATTATGGTGCTACTCGATATGCAGTTTTCTCCATTTTGTTTTAATTAATTACTGCTCATTCATAACTGTTTAAAAGCAATTATAGAATTTTGCTGCAATACACCATTTCGAAGACCAAGGAGTAGACTGAAGGGTAACACGTATGAAACTAATCCCTGTCGAGCAACAGTATATACAGTATAGTTTGGAGACGTATTCAACTGACTCATCAGAAGATCCAGTCAAGGGTTCTTTCACCATGATAATGAGCCTTCAAATTTCATAAAACCAAGGCAAGGTAATTGTGTCAATTTTTCAAAGAAGACTGCATGATGCATGTGTTTAGAAAACAATATTATACGAATTACGTTTACATATCCATCGTGTTCTCTGTCATAACATTACATTTTAGCTACTATAATGGGTAATCTTATTCGTCCTTTGATAAATTCGCCTTCTGGCATTTTTCAATTCAGAAATAACATTTGAATTTATGAACGTTAGTTTGGTAGGATTTCTTGGATGGCAGATCGAACAATCGGAAGAATTCTTCCGATAACTGACAACATAAATACAGAGTAAACCTAAACATTATTTTAAAAGTAGTTTCTTGCCTAAATGAAAACACGCCGCATATTTAATACAAAGATCAAAGGATTTTACAGAAACAGATGTTTATTCTGGGAATAAAAGAAATGTCTAAATTCTGTGGGAGAAATACGGCGTTACTGCATATTAAAATATACGGTACAAATAATAACCACCCCACAAAAAGGCAAAGTAAACTAGAAGTTAAAATTACCTCCAGAAAAAAAGAGTAATGAAATATTCTTACACCAATAAAATGGCATACATTTTCTAGATAGAACTGAAAGACTGCACACATTTATTTCAGTTCAATTTTGTTCTTCGAATAGATGAGACAATTAAACCACACTGTACGGAGCACTGCATATGCAAGCTTCGATTGTATTTGATATTATGAAAGAACAATGAAAACAAAGTTTAATTAGTGGCAGAATATCCATACAAACCCACTGAAGTCTCGTCCTCTGTAAATGTCGACGAAATTAATCGGAAATCGATCTTGGGTAGAAAGGTACGTCGGCATGAATGAGGGGACCTGAGTCCTTTACCTCCAAACGGTTAAGTCCAAAGCGTCATGATGAGTTACATAATGTAAATTTAAGCTTTCCCCCCGAAAACACTCTCGAAGTTAATATTTTAATGTTTACTGAGTACAGAATCTCGCATTAAAGCGTTGACAGCAAAATGGCAACAATAGTACAGAAACAGTCAAAAGGTTGGTACAGTTTGGACTACACACATCTTTCAGATGCATTTCTTGTACAACAAGTGGCCTTGTTGTTCATCTTATTAATCACAGGCCTACTAATTTTCTTGTAAAGGAAACCACACTGTTCATACCACACTCTGCAAAATCGAAAATCATTACTCTGTATAAGGTTTGTTTGTTAAAACGTAAACAATTTCGAAAATAAAAATATTTAGAAGTAGCAGATCTTGATAAGGTAAGTATTTCATGTTCTGCATGCATCTTTTAAACATCGGCCGCTTTAGACTAATCGACAAAGACAGCACTTTCCAAACACTGCCACTCACTTCATCATAACATCATGAAGACGGACTTACGGCCCCCAATATAACAGCTGACAAAATATTCTGAGTGACCAATGAGAGAATTGAATGCTACTCTTGCATTCTTCTACACACACACACACACACACACACACACACACACACACAAGAAGATCTTTTAATCTATTTTAGCTGGTTTTAACCAGTTACTCTTTATATTCAAAACTTCTTTTAACTGCATAATTATTAATCTTATATTAAGAATTTGGTGACCTTGAACGATTTCAAATAGTTATCCAGCCAAACAGATACAAATATGGAGATACGAAAACGAAAATTTAGATAGATTGGACACACGCTGAGGAAGGATGATGAACAGCCATCAAAGATCGCGCGTCAATAGAATCCTCAAGGAAATAGAGAAAGGTGGAGACAAAGAAAGAGATGGAAGGGATTCACTCTGTCAGAAGGTGGAAGAAGGTGCAGTGAGCTGAGGCATTTAGCGGCGGATCGGAACAAAAATGGAAAAGGCTTGTCGACGGCTCGTACTCCTGATGGAACTACAGAATATACTATTGTTGTTATTGTTGTTGTTGTTGTTATTGTTATTATTATTATTATTATTATTTGTTTGCTTGTGTGCATTAATGTGTTTTCTTCCAGTGTTTGCCTGTAATTTGTCTTTGAATTTATGTTGTAATTGTCCATAATGTATTTACTTGAATCTACACTGTGCTCTGTCTGTAATTGGGCTTGCTGTTGTTGACTCGGCACATAAGTAATAAAGAATTTAATTTAATCAGTGTTATTATTAACTTTAATGTGTGTATGTATATGTACTGTCCTTTCTCGCCACAAATGGCATAACTATTGGAAATGTACTTATTTCATTTTTTCGCCTGTTAAAGTTAACTTCAATTTTTCTTGGAATTGTTATTAATTTATTACTATTACATAGACTGTCATATTTTGTATTTTGCTCTTTCATTATTTTTGTGTATTTCTATATACTCGTGCTAACTTTGTAACTGGCCACTGTGCTGTTAAGTTTGCACGTAAATAAACACGAAATGAATTGAATTAGTATTAATAATTTATATAACTATTATAAGTACCTTCACGATACTATAGTAACAACTACACTCAAACAACTCACGTAAACTTGCTTCTTTATAACGTTGGCTATTCCAACTAATGACTGCCAATAATGGCCGAAACATGTAAAGACAAAACGTTTCTTGACTCCTATTAAAATAATTAGACTTGATGGACTTTTACTACTTATTTATGTATTAACAGCTGTAACGGTTCAATATGTCGCTTAAAAAGATATCAGAAATGAGCTTCAAGTCTACAGGTTATACCGGACTGATACACACCAAAATTATCTCCCTCCTACAAATTTTACTGCTATAAAATGATTCGATTTTATTGAAATCCATTCAATGTTTTCGGGGGGNCTCCTTGTTTAAAAACTGTCCCTCTGCTAGATGCGCAGCAGCTGCTAATGCTTTCTGCAGGGATGTTGACGTGTTCGGAGCCAGGAATGTTCTACCCAAACAAATTTTAAATATAGTAAACTGTTAGTATTTTTATTAAATATTTATGTTTCATTCCATATCAGCTATTTGTTTGTTTACTTTTACTTTTACTTTTATTCATTATTATTTCTTCTCAGTACTTACTTGTAATTTGTATGTGACTTTAATAAGTTTGACTATAATGTAATTCATTCATCTGCACTCTGCTGTGTCTGTAATTGGCCTTGCGGCTGTTGACTCGGCACATTAATAATAAAGAATTGAATTGAACTGAATTAAAGAACTTAGTTTGAAACTAACGATAACAGTTAAAAAAATCGAAAAGCGTACAGTAGTTTCAAAGAACTAGATGTGACAATAAAGTGAAGTATCATGACATACAGGAAGCAGCTGTATGTGCCATGTGTACATTATCCAGTTACTCATCGTGCAGCTTTTCCCTCATGCAATGGACATAAAACCTTAAACGTTGTTAATATCTGGCAACTTCCGAATGGCAAGTATTTATCAATATTGAAATCAGCGTCTATAGGTATACTGAAAACATCTTGAAAAACAGACTGAATGACAGCTTATTTAATAAACTTCAATGAAGTGCTACTCTATACCGTATTTCAAACTGAAGTGGAACGCAGTGGAACCATGCCCCGTAGGTTCATGGCTGCATGACCTTTTCATAATCTGTTTTTCGTTTTCGGAATAATTACTGTGTAATACACGCAAGAGATACCTAGTTACAATATTTTGTACAATTGATACTTAGTGGTTACCAGTGTCTCACTATGAAACCATATCACTGAACATTATACATTACAGTCTTGTGGCGGAGTCTGTTGATATAATATTTTTTTTTTGTCCCGTGTCAATATTACAGTGTTGACAGGAACAGACACACCTATAGTCAGTTGTGTTTGCAAAATTTCTCGAGGGCATAAATGACAGCAAACATAGACCTGCCTCTAAAATAGGATGGGATGAAATTGCTTTTTGCTCGTTCCAAGATACATACAATAATTTCAAACGATATGCCTAATGGTTTCAAGAGATCGAAATACTCACATGTCATACAAACGCTGATGAAACACAAAATAATATAAGAGTAACATTCGTGTTTGGAGAACGTGCTACATTCAATTTCTTTCTATACAGCAAAAACTGAAACTTAATGCGTCTTCTCTGAACGAAATGAAAATATTATGAGCAGGTCGCATCCGCTTGCCTGCCTGGTTCATCGCTGTACCCGCTCTGTGGATTCTGTCGAAGTTTGGTGCTGAAAGGCTACACTAGCAATTACTGAGCTAGTTAAAGGCATGGTCATGTGCACTATAAATTCTAGTCTAAATGCAGCTCAAATTGCAGTCTATTCACCTTCTTAACAAGGGGTACCACACACGAGACAAAATATACACGTACATCTTACTTATAATCCAGAATCTTAATCTGCATTACATTCGATTTAATGAATAAGCCTAAGATAAATATATTAGGACAATTTCTTGTCACAAGTTCTGCGTAAGTATTAGATTGGTATCAGTAAGATAAAAAGGTAAAGCTATCACTAAATCAGGCCGTGAAGGCCCATAGGGTTGTGAGACGTCGAGATTCCCACATTTTCTCTAGACAATTGGCTCACAGATGATGGTAAGGTTGTCAGCCTTATACGCCGGGCGCGTTTCACTCCCCAGGAAAATTCCTGGTAGTCATTTCAGTTAGAGGCTGAGTCGACCCCAGGGTCACAGTGCGGCTGGAAGGATTAGGTCAATTGAAAAAATTATTTCATCGGGACTTGAACACGCGACCTTCCGGTTTGTAGCATACGGCATATGAACATCGCCCCGCCCCATTGAGGCGCGCTTACATGTAACCATAAAGGTCGATTTGAGAGCCATATGCGAAGAACACTAAAACATGGATTTCCCTTATGTGGTAACTCTTTAAAAGGTAGTGGTAGAAACATGCAGCACTATCACCTGCTTCCAAGTTTAACAACCGTGAATTTAATCCACATTATGCACTTAGGTCTCTGTGTTTCTAGTAACTCTCAGATAGAAAAATCTCCTACTCTGACTGATCTTTGCAACGGATGTGCAAAGCGTTTCATTTCGAAAAAGAAATTGAATTTTTAATAGTGACTGGGTGAGCTTCATCCTTAAATGGGTCTACGCCCAACTGAGAAAAAAAATACCGTACACTCGATAAAAGTAAATCAGTGTCACCTAATCCATACAATCGGCTCAACATTGCGTCGGTTTTGCGTAATTTATATCTCTAGTATACTCAAGTTTTATTTCTTGATGTATATATTATTGCACAACTCACATAAAAATATACTTCTTTTGTTTTATAATTTGTATCCAAATTAATGAAACAATCAAATGTTTAAATCAACTCTCAGATGTTTAACTGAACGGTCATGACACTAATTTGAGGATTTAATTTTTCAATATAATCTAACTCTAACAGACATGCACAGTATATAAAATTACTAACCGAGATTCGCTTAATGGGGGGTGAAATCCAGCTGGGTCCACTCGGCACGTCGGCCACTGATTGGCCTATTGTACCTACCTCGGTTGATTATGATGATGGAGAATTTGGTGGAATGAAGATTGGCAGGGGAAACCGAAGTACTTGGAGAAAACCTGCCCAGTGCCAACTTGTCCACAACAAATCCCACTTGACCAGACCCCGGGCTCGAACCCGGGCCTCCGCGGTGGGAAGCCAGCGACTAATCGCTTCAGCTATGGCGCGGCCTACTAACCGAGATACTCAGAAACTTAATTTCATGCATTTCTTTAATTAAAGAAATATTTTGAACATGTTCAAACACACAGATACAAACAAGCATATTAATGCATCTTTTGAAGTCATCGTTGCCCTCTTGTACGATGATCGATAAAATTCTTGCAAACATTCCTGTCTATTTAGCTGTGTTGATAGGAAGTTCAGGCTGGGTTACTCAACGTAAATTTCAAAAGAGCAGGGAATGTATATCCAATAAAGTGGAATGTTTGTAGGCTATAATTTGAATTGGAGATGATCGAAATGGAAGTGTACCAATTACCAACGAACGCATGAACGAGGTCTATATATTTAAATTTTGATTGGTTAAAATGGTCGGTGGTGAACGGAGAATTTCATGGAGATAGGCATAGGCCCACTGGGGCTGTACTGCCAAGGAAAAAAAATGGTCGGTGAACACACAGACGGTTTATTTCAGTAAAACATCGAGATTCTGTTCCTAAGATCCTTTGTAGGTTTTGTTCCTTTTTTAAGGGGACGCGCCCACACAACCACCTGCCCTTCCCCAGTCCCGTAATTACAAGTTAAACATTTCCTATTCGTGTAACACCCCCCCCCCAGAATGAATTGCGCTGCTAATTCCTATTACGTCTCCTCCTAATCGGATATGTTACTCTGCAGACCCCTTCACCCACGTCACAGCGGCGCGCATGCGTGGCCATTATGAACCACTCGTCACAGCGGTCTCTCGCTACGTCACACAGTGACTAGCTTTCGGACTTTGTGGCGAGCTGCTTACCGCACTTTTTCGGAACATGCGAAGTTCACTTGTCCTGATTCCGACAAATGACAGTGACAGCTCCAGTAATTACAGAACGTGCCAGCGAAACAGACGTCACCACGCTTAAGGTGAAGTGAGGAACCTGGTTAAGCTCTTTGACCAGAGTGGGTTACGCGACAAAAGAACTTGTGCTGTGTCTTTAAATCGAACAAAAGAATGCAAGAACAAATCATGACGAAGGAGGTCAAGGCCGCTTTTTCCAAAATCCTGAGCGGTTTGGCAGAAGAGGAACGCGTCTGACTTGCATTCGTGAAGTCCATGTTTCGAATCTATTCCCATGCAAGCTCTAAGTGGATGCCTTCATAATAGTCAAGGGAATATCGAACAATGCCTTGAAATAGACCACAGCCACGTTCTATAGCTCATCCTATTCGATTCATCGGACGCAATAATCTTAGAATATTTTTTTCCGTTTTTCTCATGCGGTGAGACTGAATCCACTTCGTAATGCGGCCACTGTCTGGCCGATTGTACCAGACTCAGATGATAGATGATGATTGTGGAGCAATCGGTGGAATGAGAATTTGCAGGGAAAACCGAAGTGCTCAGACAAAATCTCTCCCAGTGTCACTTTGTCCACCACAAATCCCACATTATAGGAACGGGGATTGAACCCGAACCTCCACGCTTGGAAGCCTAAGACTAATCGCCTGAGCTACTGCACGGCCCATCTTAGAATACTGTCACGTAGTAATGGTCGTGACAAATAACTGGTTTTGGATTGGATGACTGGATTTATTAACGCCTTCTTGTACAGTCACTCTTAATCACAATCAATTTACAATGACACATAATACATCTTCAGCTCAACTCTGATCGGATATGTTCTGGTCTGACCCACGGCTGACTTCAACGATGACTGTCTTCTCTTCTAGTCTTTCTTCTACTGTCGTCTCTAGGCTTCTGTCTTCTGCTGAGACTGACTTGGTCCAGACTTACTTTACAAATTAATTGATTCTTTGTTCTCCTTCTATTGCTACTCTTCTTGATTTATGAATGAATTACGAGTGACGAATGACAAAAGAGGGATTACTTACGAATGAATTCGTTCGACGGTCAGTTGGCCAGACTCTCTTGGAATAAATCATCCATCTGGGGCTTAAGACCAGATATTTATTACTGTATGACAGTTGCAGGCTTTCTGATGTGGGGCGCTCTCTCTGACGAGAGGGCGGGCCTGTCGTTCGCCAGGCTCACAGTCAGTAGTATTCAGTCCGTTGTCAGTACGTACATTTACATTTTACATGTTACATGTATATGATACAAATACAAGTTCTCTGTCAGTCCAGGCTCAGTACAGCAGATCATGCCTTATCCTTAGTAGCTCCTGCTACGATGGCAGCCTAGACACTTGAACGGTCGTATGCTTAACCGCCGCCAAGTTTTAACCTCTTATATTTCCTGTGTTGGGGTTCGCCTTGTCTAATGTTGCGAACATTTGCATTTTCGTGATTTTGTGTGCCTTCTGTTTGTTGCCTGTATAATGCTGTTATATAATCATGTATGTACGGAAGTGTGAAAACCACGTGCAAATCGAAAATCGGTGTATATTGGAAATTTTCCAGTTGTGTAGATAACTTTGTTCACAGGCACTGCAATTTCAGTTGATGCTTGTCTGCCTCAAACTCCCAGGCGTGGCAAGCATAGAATCCGTTCTCATCTGCACGGCCGCTTACATAGTGTCGCCGCGGACACATATAAAACACCTCTTCCTCTACTGTTGTATTTACAGCGCGTTGCATAACAACAGAAATTATCCGACTATTGCCTGCATATTCATCGTCGCTTATTGTTGTAGGCTTTACCTAGCAACGGGCTGCTTACCCATGATCTGTCTCCGAGGGAACGTGTTTATCGAGCCCTTGCCTAGCAGTCGGTCGATATGTCACAATATTAAATTGTGTGCTACACAGCATCTGAAGTCGACAAACATGTGTCAAATAACGAAGAATCTAACCAACTTGCCATTGATCATTAGGTCCCTTGCTTATGTCTAGTTCGGTGCCATGTACCATCTGTATTTAATAACGTATCATTTAATAAATTGCACCCCTAATGCATTAGCCCTGGTAACTAAACGTCTCTCATCTGGAACTTTCAATTCCTCCAGTACGCTTATCGATGATTTCTGGAGTGAAGTTGGCAATACTGGCTAAAACGCATGTAAAATCTATGTAAGAATCAAGCAAATGTGTAAGGAGTAAGTACTGGAAATTACGATGAAGATCTCCTAGATTATGTTCGCTATAAGGCCATGTCACAGCTCAGGCGGTTAGTCGCTGGCTCCCCACCGCGGAGGCAGGGGTTCGAGGTCGGGTCAGGTTATGTGGGATTTGTGGTGGAAAAAATTACACTGGGGCAGGTTTTCTCAGAGTACTTCGGATTCCCCTACATTCCACTAGTTGCTTCACAGTCACCATCATCTATCATCTGGGGCTGGTACAATAGGCCAGTAGTGGCAGCAGTACCAAGTGGACTCTGTCTCACCCCACTAAGAACAAAAAAAAATGTTCGTTATACGTCAAAGTTTGTGAGCAGTGAACAACGGAACATGATGTCCGAGGATCGAGACATACACGGCACATACATACCAGGCTTCATAGAGACGAAGCAACTAAGTTCGTTGTACTCATGAACATGTTCTTGGCGTACTCCCGAATTTTCGTTCTTTCGTAACGTGGATAAGCAGGAAGTAGGTTGTCAGGAGGGTCCATTGTGCTTTATTAGGTAGACTCAATTTAAATTAAGTATAAGGCAATGTTAAAATTGTATTTTAAAAACATTCCATCACCCCCCTGTAGTCACTTGTTCTTTCGACCGATTTTACGTGCTTATTTTGAAAGTTACTTTGACAAGACCGCATTAGGAAGACAAGCAAGAAGTCGAGCTGTTATTATTTGGAAAAGGTAAAGCTGTCCCTGTGCTTTACTAATTAAGCACTACACCATGAAGGCGTAAGGGGGAGTGGATGTATAGATCCACATTTTCTTGACTTCCGCACTAGCTGGAGGTGAGTGGTCAACGTCACGCCCTTGCAGCTTTACTCGCGGGGAAAACTCCCGGTCCCCATTGGATATGAGGCTGAGTGAGCTCCAGAGCCGGTCTGGACGCTGTGGAGAAGAGAAAATTCTTGACCCTACCAGGACTAGAACTCCGACTCCTCGATCCTCCAGCCCGTAGCAAGTCGCTATATTAACTGCGCTACCCCGGTTGCCTTTAAAAATAACCTCGGTTCATTCTGAAGACTAAATAAATGTGCTCTGCGAGTTCCATACAGATTCACTGACTGCGTGTTAGAGCACGTTTCAACTGCTCTGTTTTCCTCTGAGCTTGATGGGAGAGCGAGGTTGTGGGAAACCATTTTATATTGAAATTATTACTGATTGTGTCTGGTGCAAAAGTTTTCACGTTTCCTATATAAGTCCTGTCCTGTTTAGCATTTATGAAACTCTATTATTATATGTTACAACTGTATAATACTTCAGTCCATACGCTACATGAAGATATAAAGTGTAATGCAATCATTGATTTCGTTTATACGCGCCATGAAGTGTGAGTGGATGTTTTCAAGTGTGAACTGAAGTGTATATGAATTATATTGATTCAAGCGTAACATCTAATGACAGATGGTTTTCTATAGTGGATAAAATAATTTAAATCCAAATAACGGTTTAACGGGATGGTAGAGAAGTGTAATGCTATATCTCTTCTTAAAATAACTGAAAACACAAAGGAAATTATCTGAAATTAGTGTGCATTTCAAGCCATTTTGCCACAGTGAGTGAAGAGAATTTTCAAGCTATTTACCAACACCCGTTGTGTAATTCAGTAACGTCCGTTTGAATTAGTGTAATCTAATATACGGCTCATTTTGTTGTTCACGGAGCGAGGCATGTATGACGCAGCTATCAACTAGATCGTACTACCGATCCTGCTATATGCACACATGAAATACAGCGCCATTGTTATGCGTATCAAATTCCGACTCGTACAGATCGGTCTGCTGACTTTCTGACGGAGCAACATTCCAGCCGGCTGTCTGTCTGTCTATCTGTCTGCTCATAGGAACTTAAAATGGCCTCGAATAAACTGACATGGATGGAAATGAATTTTCAGCGACGATGCCAATGGACGTTAATTGTATTTTAACCCTACGACATCTGAGGGAGAAATTCCAGAGAACGGCAACTGATAATTTTCATTAAACGAAATTCACTTAAATTCACCGTCGCCAATATTATGCTGAACACTGTCCACTGTCTGAACACATATTTGACATACACCGACCCGATGTTTCAGAAAATTCTTCTCTTCCCATTTTCAAATGATATATTGTTAATGGTAGCCTTTGACTCTCGATTTTAGGAACAAGTAAAGATCACAAGGTGACAATCTGGAGAAGCACGGGAATGCACTTATTTTGCCAGACATTCACGAACTGACAATGTTGTGTCTGCGAGCGGGTCGTCGTGATGAAGTTCGAAGGATCCAATCCTCTGCAATTTCCAGTCGAACTAGCATCACCCTCTTATCAGACCATTTAGGACAAGAAAATATCTTTGGTTTACTGTGACACCAGGTGGTACAAATTATTTATAAATTACACCTCGAGAATCGAAGAAAATTAAGATTATTATCCTAAATTTTGATTTGCTCACGCGAGTTTCTTCTCTCTTGGAGACTGTGGCGTATCACATTCCTCACTCTGCCACTTGTTTTCAGGGTCGTATTCGAAAACCCAACTTTCGTCACAAGTCATGACCCGAGTAAGAAAATCTGGTTCAGTTTCGAGCCGTTCCGTCATTTCTGCTGATACATCATATCGACCCGCTTTTCGATAGTCGTTTAAATTTTTTGGAACCATCTTTGCACACACTTTTCTCATGATAAAATCTTGTGTAACAATTTGATTGAACTCACGTTCATTAATACGAAGTACATCGGTGATCATTCGAATTGTCAGACTTTAATCTTGACAAATGAAAACCCTCACACTTTCGAAATTTTTGATTGTTGTTACAGAGGCGGGACGTCCAGAACGAGATTCAACTTCAACCGTTTCTCGCCCAATTACAAAGTATTCGTGCCACCGAAATAGTTAAGCACATGACAGAGAATCATTACCAAACGCTTTCTGAATCTTTTCATGCGCATCGGTAGCGCTTTCCCCCAGCTTGACATAAACTTGATTGCATGACTTTCTCCAAGTTTTTCTTCTTCATTCTTGTGACTCTGTAACGAAACATGCATCTACACAAAGCACAACAGAACCATATGTATTCATACTAGCAAGTTCAAATTTGGACTGAATGTAGAGATTGAATGTAGCTGTCATCTCGTAGCGGTCTCGGTGCCGTAGTATTTCCAGTACACTATAAAACTAATCTCATTTCTTTGTTAACACACCAATGCTAATTAAGCACTATGTCAGGAAGACGTATGGGGTATTGGATGTACAGATCCACGTTTTCTTGACCTCGGTACTAGTTGGAGGTGTGAGTGTGTGACCGCTCACTTCTTTGGGTTCTGTTTGGTAATCAGTAGAGCTGAGTTCCTATCCCGGGTCTTATACGGGTCTGGCTCGGGCAGGGCAGGAAGAACCTTTCTGCTTCAACCACACACACACACACACACACACTTTAGACCGTTGCACTTAATGGTCATTTAATCCCTTCCAGCATACTGAATATAACTGAATTTATTAATACATTTAATTTGGACTTTACTTATACTACTTTACGGAAGGGCCGTAGTTGTAAATTTTGCGTCCGACTTTGCCGAAAGTTGTGTCAAGACTCCTCGAGGTGGAATCCTTCTCTCTGAATCCTGAGGTCCACGAACCCCAGACTCCAAGAGAAATCCACTCCTCCACTTCTGCCATTGGTTAAGTTTTCAAACTAGGAGGTTCCCTAACGGTTACAAGTGGTCAGCTTCACGTCTCAGACGCTTTAACCCGGGGACCCATTGTATAGGAGGCTGGGTGGGCCCCAGAACCGGTCTGGACGAAGTGCACATGAGAGAAATCTTGCTCCTATCGGGACTCCGACCCCTCGGCCGCCCAGCCTGTAGCCAGGCGTTATACCGACTGCGCTATTCCTGCTTTACTGTACCTTATGCATGAGGTATTTGTGTTTAAGATAGAAATTATAAACATGGTAGCAGCGAATAACTTCAGGGGTATGTTTGATAGCAGCAAAGAAATTCTTCTGTCAGCCCCTGTGTACAAATAATTTCACAGCACATGAACACTACGCACTTAGGTGCCTGACTTCATTCCAGTATTACTGCTGACTCCTAGATTCTCTTAAAACGAGGGGGGGGGGAGCAACTGACGCCTGCTGCTTACTAAACTTGCTATTATCTCGCAACGATGGGACAATTAATTAAATAATTGAACCCTGATGTGTAGTTGCAAGGCACAGAACAGGCTTCCTCCGAGCTACGAGGGTCTCCGTGTTATTCAACTCGATGACCGAGAGTCTGGAATGAAAATGACTACCCCAGCTGAATCAGACAGATGGCTGCAGACTGTTGGTTCCAAGAGAGACTGGAACGCGATCCCCCGGATGTGCTGCAAGCCCGACAAGGTCGCGCCAAGTTTATTTCCAAAGCCAGAGCACTAGAACAGCTGATCGAAACCGAAGCAACGAACGAGCTAGAGCTAGGTATCTGAGTGACCTGATTAAACATTCGAAGGGGCCGAAGTGCGTGCTGCACGCTCTACATCACACATTTTATTTATTTGTGGTTTATTCGTGCCATAGCTCACGCGGTTAGTTGCCGGCTTCCCAACTGGTTCGATCACAGGTCAAGTTATGTGGGATTTGTGGTGGATAAAGTGGTACTGGGTCAGCTTTTCTTCGAGAACTTCGGGTTACCCTGCCATTTCTCATTTCATTTCATCAACTGCTCCATATTAACCCTTCATCCGAGGCTGGTACAATAGGCCAATAGTGGCCGACGTACGAACTGGACTGTCTCACCTCACCCCATGAAACTAGAAAAAATACGTCTCTTAGCGATGATGTATCTCAACCTTTGGACGATCCGTGAAAAATGAATCAGAAACGACGTGGAAGGAAGCGGCTGTAGCCTAAGTTGAAGCACTGTCCCCGCATTTGTCTTTCGGAGCTGAGAGAAACCTCTACAACCTTCATACAGGATATCGGAATCCCGATAGGATAAAGCCACTCTCGAATTCAAGTCAGAAGCCGTACTTGAGCCAGCGTGCTCACTCGTAAGTACAGAAGAACTACATCTGTTTCCCCGGTTCGGATACATGAATACACTTCATGCAGTGTAACTTAAAACAGAGGATGAACCAGCCGCGGCCAAGAAGACATGAGAGGAACCGAATTTATCTCCTCCAGATGGATGTGTAAATTAGACAGATGCATTAACTGTGTTTATCGCTTTATAATTTTGTGGAAGTGCCGTAATCTTCTTTCTATCATTATTACAATTTTATATATTTTTTCTCGCCGCAAAATGGTGCGTTTGGACTAAATGAATACTACTTATTGTCTAAATGACACAAGTTGCCTTATTTTTCGTGTGTACGTAGCGAGCGGCCTTGCGACGAGCTGATCCCCCGTCCAGGGAGTCCCGCAAACTCTGTATAGGATTCAGGAACTGAAAAAGCTGCCAAGGTCCAAAGGGCTCTAGAGCCATAGAGAGAGGGAGAGGGAGAGAGAGAGAGAGAGGCGATGGATAAAGCCCAATATAATTAAAATGCAGTGCCTCAACGGTCTTCACAATTTTATAGGGAATCAATATGCCGCCTACAGCGGAGTCACGTGAGCCTCAGATGTCTTTGTGCGTACAGGCGACGTCAGTATTCTGTTCGGCTCCATCACTGGAGCTAACTGCAATCAGTACAATCTGGGGATTGTTACTTCCGCTATTGTTCACCGAGTCCTAGATTCTAGCAAGTAGTTGGTTCCCTGTTTATTTCCATATTCATAACGAGAAAAAAAATATTTTAACGATGTTGGCATGGAGTTTGGTCAAGTGAATGAATTATATTTTTTATCCACACAAATACTATATGCAATGTTTCAATGCCTACAGGACAATTCTAACAAAAAATGAACATCTAAAACGACTAGTGGAAGGTCATCCGCACTTTTAGTCCTCTAAAAGAACTCGTAGTTTTTCTCTAACATAAAAAATCAAGTCCCATATACAGTATCTTTAAAGCAGCATGTGAAATCAATATCTATCTGTACATTTCGGTCTAAACTTGCGGGCCTAAATGGCAGACAGGAACGCCAGGGATTTTGAACTGAATGACAGCAAGCATTTCCCTCATTGACGTATACGTAAATAAAACTTCCATTTGTTGCTGCTCTTGCCAAACACTAGAGCCAGGGTAGATCCGTCTGTACAGTGGTGGGCTCCGGGTTGGGCGACCGACATTCTAATTCCGGCAGGGGTAAGAGTTTTTCACTTCCCCACAGAGTCAAGACCTACTCTAGGGCTCACACAGCATCCTACAAAATACGTACCGGGGTCTAGTTTCTCCAGGATAAAGCGGCCGGGAATTGAAGCTGATCATTCATTTCTATCTAAAGCCGAGGTCGACAACGAGATGTCGCATTACTGTGTGATATCAGCCATCATTTAATTTACTCAGAAGACTTTAACTGAAGGCCAACATACGAGTAAACTAATCCCTGATACGAAGAAAGTCGTCTTCTGGGATCTGGCGCCGTGTATTCGTGGTTTTAACCGACGTTTCGGAGGAACATATCGCCTCCATCTTCAGGGTAGTTGAGATGCGTGCNCTTATATGTTTCGAGCTATTAGATATTTTTAAACGAAGCTACAACTATTTGGGAAACAGGTGTAAAATATTACCCTGTTCACTTTTCTTCTGTGATTTGTTTAAGGACTGATAAATTACTGCTCCGTTGTCAAGGGTCCGGGCTGTAGAAATTATTGCTTCCTTGGCTGAAAATATACCAAGAATTTCTTGGAAGAGCTGATCGCCTACTTTTCTTTTGTACAAAGACCGCATATAAAATAAAACCTCTAACAATTCTTCTTTACGGTGGGAACGTTTCATCGAGCCGTTGCCTAGTAACAATAGGTGGATACAAGGACTCACAGACACTCCTTTGATATGACACGGACCTTATAGAAAACAACGTTGCAGGGGAAACGTGTTTACAGAGCCGTTGTCTACCAAGTATAGAAGGATACACTTACGAGTACAGATACAGAGCGGTGGGAGGGATTTATGAAGCACGCCTTTGAGATGGGTACATATATGATGTGTATACCAAAGTTTCAGAACAATTAATTTATACATTCAAAATTCGACAATAGGCGATACAGTAAACTTATTCCATTAGCCTACTTGGTGGCATGACAGTACAACTATTCTATTGCTAGAAAGAGGAGTTTCTTTCGTATTACAGATGCATATACGTGTACACATTTAGGTAAATTGGCATATCTGTACTACCGAAACTATTTTTTATTGCTAGTGGGGTGGGACTAAATCTTTTGTACTATGGCCACTTCTGGCATATTGTACCAGCTGCAGATGATAGGTGAGGGTGATTGTGGAGCAATTGGGGGAATGAAGATTGGCAGGGGAAACCGAAGTACTCGGAGGAAACCTGCTCCAGCGCCACTTTGTCCACCACAAATCCCAGTTGACCAGACCCCGAGATCGAATCCGGGCCGCCGCGGTTGGAAGCCAGCGACTAACCGCTTGAGCTATGGCGCGGCCTTACTGAAACTTACAATGATCATATTCATATCAGCTTTTGTAACTACATGAATGTATTCCGGTAAATTGTAACAACACTCAGTTTTCATGATATCTGTTGTTTCTTGCCCATTACACTCAAAATACTAGAGATAAACCAATTTCACTGCAACGTAAAGAAATGGCAGTAACGTTTCTCAACTGGCCGCACATACGTGTACGACTATCACCACCGTTCGTGCTTCACCCTTCCCCCCAACTCCCTTTCACACCCGTTGCCGTTAATATTACGATTCGTGTATTTCCTGACGTCACTGTGACTGCCCTCACCCTGCAAGTGTCAGAATGACTGCTAAACTGCATGACCAGATAACTAAAGCCTGAAGGACTTTTTTTATTATTATTCTTCGTGAGGTGAAACTGAGTTCACTTGGTACTGCGGCCGCTACTGACCTATTGCACTGAACTCAGATGATAGATGATGGTGACTGTGGAGCAATTGGTGGAATAAAGATTGACAGGAGAAACTCAGAAAAAACTACCCCAGCGCCACTTGTGTACCACGGATCCCAAGCCTGAAGGATACTGAAAATTATAAAGGACTATAGAAAGAGCTATCGCATTAGAAGGGTTCTATCTTGTGGGACTTAACGCCGTGTTGTCAGGTGGAAGCTGATTGCTTGCTGCCTGCTCTATGCCGGTTCCTTGCCTGGCTTATTCTTCGACCCTGAAGATGGAGGAGTTATGTTGTTCCGAAATGTCTGTTGATTTTAATGGAACTGCAAGGCGTTATATGGCAGAAAATTAATTTAATTAATTTTAATTTTTAACTTAATTTTAATCCAATTTTAATAGGTGTTTCCCTAAATAGGGAATTGATGAATTGCCATTAAATATTCCAGAAGATGGCCTTATAAAACCGAAACATTTTGTTCGAATAATGAATGAAAATGTGACAGCGCGGCAGTAGACATGTGATCACCATGAATATTTCGATACATATTTTCCTCAGGCATCCGGTGTTGGTGCTCCTGATGCATTGATGCTCTAATGGTGGAAGGAACTGCCCTTATTTGAAGGGCTTATTCGGAAATGTTAAGTTTGGGCTTGAAATGAATTAGGGTTTGTAACTGGTAGTTACGGATTGTAGTTACAGTGAACCAAACAATATTTCCTTTGTGCAAAATTAGTCGAAATTCTTTAAATATTTTTAGAGATGAAACATTCAAGCAGTCACGGCCTCCCCTAATGAGGCTATTTTACACACTCTGTAAAAGAAAACAACTAACCTGATAAGATTTTACATGAATGGCGGATCGGAAAGTATTTCCGAGGTGGCGAAGATGGCTTTCATAAAGGAGCGATACCCTAATTTGACAGGACGGAACGAAATAAAGAAGAGAAACTTCAATCATCGTAGCCCAGATTCGAAGTGGGGTCCTTTCTACAATAAAAGTAAGTCACAGGCCGTAGCCATGCCATAGCTAAGAAAGTTTGTCTCTGACTTCCCTCTGCGGCGGCCTGGGTTCGAACCCATGTCAGGTCAGTGGGATTTATGGTGGAAAAGTGACATTGGAGCCAGTTACCTCCGACTACTTCTGTTTCCCTCGACAATTCTCATTCCACAAACTGCTCCATACGAGTAATCATCATCCAGAGCCTGCGCATTAGACCTACTAGTGGCCGGCGTACCAACAGGGCTCAGACTCATCACACCCCACAAATTATAATAAAATTCTCAGGTCTGTACTTTGCCTGTTTAATAAAACGAAAGCTTATAGAACCATGACACTAATGTGTGAGCCTGACTGTCAGTCTGCCCATACATCTACCCGCAATAATAATACTTCAGCCGGTTAATTAATCTGTAAACTATTTTCTCTTTAAAAGGTTAAATCGGCTCGGGAATAAGTTCTGAATGAATTAATAGTCTTCATTATAAGCAACGTAAACATCGGGCCGCCAGAATTTTCATACATTTATGCTTTTCAGTTCCCCGTTATCAATAACTTATCTTAACAAAAGTTGATCCATGAATGTATGTTTACACCGTATCGGTTATATGGTGTTCCAATCGCAGTATTTGAAACTGTTAGAACACACAGTCATATAATTCATGGTGTAAGATCAAAGAGAGAGTGCTACAGAGATTCCCAGTATTAATAATTTAGTGAATTAATTACCATTATAATTCGAGCCATACAAAGTTATATGTGTCAAAGGGTGTCAAATGCAGATTTCAACGACTGAAACCTGTGGGAAGCGAAGTGGAAACTGAAGCCGAAAAGAAGAGCGAAGCTTAATGAAACGATACGACACAATATTACCTGTTACTCTGTTTAAATATATGAATGGTGAATTGTGATTTGTTTATATTTATAGTTAAATATTAAAATAGATATGAATATAAACAATAATAATTCCTTCATTCCATCTATTATTTTGTTAGTTTACAAAAGTTCTACAGTTTATTATAAATTTAGAAAAATATATTTTCATTTGGTTGTATATTTCTATAGAAGTTTATAAGTGGCAATGACGAACACCACAGATAGTTACGAGTAGTTTCAAGTATTAAACGAAGAGACGATGATTTTTTTTTCCACTGGCTCCTTCTAACAATTTCTTCAGGCGACGTTACGAGGACTTTTTTCCTTCAATATAAAGTGTCAAAATTATTTATTTGCCTTTCATTATCTTACTATATCCTTTTAACTGTTCTTTGTAATTGTTGCACCTTGTTAAGGTTGAAACGCTACCAGTTATATTTAAAAATTTCACCACCTGTAAAAGGAAACCGAGAATTCTCTATTGTTAAATTTTGCTACTGCCATCGATATAAATCGAACCACCGCACAGTGTAGAACACGTCGAACATATATACGTCCAGACAAGGAACACGTACGCCATATTGCTTGATTATACATAAGATGCATATCTTGGGAATAGCATACCAATATCCACACACTAACAACTAGTACATCTCTGGGCTTCACAACCGGGCTTACTACGTAGAAAGCCTACAACAAGACCTACAAACAACATACATGCCCAGTTTCCACACTGTAGCAGGAAAACCTAAATATTTAAGTTGGAATACACATTCTTAATCTACCATCAAAATCATTTAATATATATTTCTAACGTTTTTTAATATACTTTTAATATGTTTTAATAATATATTCAACATTTNATTATATTAGTTCGTGAAATTTATTCAGTTGATTCATTAATACATGTATTTTCACCATAGTGAGATACAGTCCTAAATAGTTGGTCATTTAACATATTTAAATTTTCGTGACAAGAACACGTGACAATATGTCTTATAGCTTGCAAATTTGTAATTCCAGCGGAAGACAGAAATATAGATATATACATGGTGACGATTTTGGGATGTGACTATGGACGGGGTATGGATTGGTGATTTGATTTATTGACCACTTGCATACACCACTCGGAACTACATTTTACACTTCACTTACACACATACACACAAAGACTAGTGCTCTCAGTCTATTACAGTCTCCACTAGCCGTTTCCTGGCAACATATTTAACACAGCGGAGATTTTACAGCTTCTGTAGCCACGCCGTTGCCCTCTGGTGAACACATCACTCCTGAACTCATAGCGCAATGTTCTCAGCCTCCCTTGCAGAGCTCAACTCTCGATTAACTGCTCACTCGGAACTCCGGAACTCGACTGCCGATTCTCGTCTAACACTTCCTTATAACCGCTTTGCACGGACGTAATAGAGAATACCATTTTAAAAAATACTCCTTTTGTTGTATGGTATTTACAAATCCACGGGATCGTGTTTACCGAGCCGTTACAAAGCAACGCATGTTCCTTCTCGCGATCGTTCCATAGCAACGGTACTACAAGCTACAATATTTAATCTTGGTTATGAATTTTTCTTTCTCTTACTGATGTATGGTATTTTGTAACATCTTGGCATATATATTGCGGACCATTGTTGTTTGATACAATAAATTATATCAGGTATGCAGTCCTTTCGAGTTTTCTTCATAGGGTGGTGTCTGGATTGTTATGACTTAAGGGTTATATGTTCTGCGATATAACGCGGTGTAGACAGTTTAAAAATTAACTTACATTTCGGGAAGACCACGCAGATTTCATCTTCAGGACCGAAGAATTAGTGAGGCGAGAGCATCGTGCTGATTCTTGTTTGGTTTACTTTCCGACCCTGAAGATGGAGGCGACATTTATCACCGAAACTTCGGTTGACTTTCAAAGGACTACATGGCTTTGTATCCCAGAAGCTAGAGCTCTTCATAACCACCGCTGTGATATACTCACATCCTATACTTTATGATTCAATTCCTAACACTCTTAATTTCTGTAGTCCAGTCAGGTATGTGAGGTTCCCTTTTCAAAACGATCTGTGGTAAATATTTTTGACTTCGGATGTATCTTTTGTATAGTTACCCTTCACTGATAACTGTCAGTTGATCTGCCTGTCTGTATTGAAATTTTATTTTGTGTATTCTGTGATTATTCGCCCCGAATGTGATCTACTGTTTTCGGCGTCCATCTGATTCTGTCATTGCTACTATCTGTTGCAGAATGGAGGGGGTTGCTCAATGCAGAACGTCAATTATGCAGCACTGACGCTGGGGTTCCGAGGGTTTGACATGTGGTATAGAAGAGTATAAACACAAAGAATTACGAGATCCTGAGCTATCATGACGGTATCTATGAAGAGTAAGTCTACCATCTTCAAGGATGTTACGCCGTATAGTTTGGTAGAACTTTACTTCTGCAAATAAATTTCAATGAAGATCTTGTGCTATGATTACAATGCACTTCAGGTAAACGTAGTGTGAACATTTGAAACAGAATAAACCACATCGGAGATTGTAACCAAGGGCGTACTTTTGTTCCCTTGTTTCCCATAATTCCATATGGATGAACGAGCCCTTGGTGCTTAACTCGTGAAGAAGGCTATGTCTTCCACTAGCGCAGAGTTAGAGACCTACTTAGTCACTAACATCACAATATTTAGGTTTTCAGGTTCTCACACTAGCGGCTATGAACAATTCTATCAACCGAAGTTTCGAAAGAATATGTTGCCTCCATCTTCAGTGTATAAGATGCAAATGTGAAGCAGATAGCAAGCAGCCTGTTCCTCCGAAACGCCAGTTGACTTTCAACGGACTACATGGCGTTGCTTGGAAGAAGATAGAACCGTTCAAAATAAATGAGAGTTAAAACATGCGAAAGAAGCTGCTGTGCCCCCCTAAAAAGGCAGCAGCTACTGTCACCTTTATATTTTGTCTTCTTTACATCCTACTTCCTAACTTCCCAAGTACCGTATTTCCTTCATTCCTTCCTTAACCCTTACATCGTTATTTCGTTTTTCCTTACTATCTTTTTATATTCGCCATTCTGCAGTAGTACCCTTCCCTCAAACAGCCACTTTATTCTTCTGAACCCCCATTTTCAGCCAGGAGTTTGAGAGCTGTCTATGGTGAAGCTGATTTCTGACACGGCACGAATTAGAGAGGAAACAAGTCCCAAAATTATATTTGAAGTAATGCAGGACGAGCATTACGACCGCTTTGATCTGCGCAATCGGTATGCATGGCTGTAAGACATATCGAATTGAACCCCAGCAAATTAATAATTAGTGTACACAGCATCAAAGTTATGTCAGAACCCACATATAAGGGGGAAGGTTATATTAATCATCAACAACGCGTGTAAAATCGTCAAGCTCCTATAGAAATGAAATTTTGACACTATGCGTTAAAAAGTGGACCTTACATAAATGTATAGAATTTGAAGTTTTAAATTATATGAGATATTTAAGGAATATTGTTCTCACCAGTTATAACTTCAAATCGTTTTGAAGGTAACAGATCTTCTTCCTTTCGTGGATGCTATAACGCAGACAAAAATTATTATCGGAACATGAAATACAGGCTTCCGAATGTTAAATATGTTCCAGTCATACCCATAATAAATGTAATTAAAATATTTAAACATACAACAAAGAAATACACATTAATTATTACATTGCACACAACATAACAAATATTTGTAATTTAACACCCCAAAATATATAAAATCCTTATGTGTATTGACATTGATCGTAATAAATTTCTACATTCCGACATTCCAATTAAATTGTAGCTATCTGATTGTCACATTCCTTTGTAGCACCATTTACCAGTGGCATTCGGGAGGATTTGCTTTAGCAAAAAAATTAAAAATGTGATTTCCAACAATTTTTTTCTATACAATGTTCTGACAGTCATATAATTTGCCCAATATTTTCACTTTTACTTTCCTGTAGTAACACCAAATGGAACCGCGAGTTAGCCGGAACGCAGACAAGAGGAATAACAGCGTCTTAATTACTTTGTAGTTCTTTGTGACTGCATTTTAACACAAATCGTAATTATTCACTGTCGTATGGAATGAAGTTCAACTTGACTTTGACCTGACAATATCCGACATTGGACCTGAAGTTACGACTTCTGCAAAAAAATAATTTCTTGGAATTGACAGACTGAGAATGATGAGACATTAAGAGAAGTGCACCGCATTTATTCTAAACTGAGTATACTTTGAGATCATGAAGACAGGAAACGACTGAGTAAATACAGTTTAACTACAAGTAAATACATTATCAGTCTTGATGTAGCAAGACACCTATTGCACTACCAAGGCAACTCTCAAAGTCCAAACAGAGTTCTTACTGAAATTCTAAAGAACTTCAGACAAGTTTGTCACAGAAATAATGCTGGAAAAGCACGCAGAAGAAAAATAACTGAAATACAAGAGGAAAACTTTTCCGACGATATATATAATTGGGCAAGTCTAGATTTCCTAAAAGGATGTTACTACATAAACCAGAAGACGGGGTGACCGAAATGAAGATGGAAACACCGTCTTAATCTCCACTTACGTTGGTAAGAGTGCAGAGGGTCTTGATGAAGAGGAAGATGTATTTCTTTGGAAAGAGATATCAAGAGTAGAGGGTACAAATACTGCTTCATTTCCTGTATATCCCTTAATCCTGTGTTAGAAGAACTTCTGTCCTTATGTACAGCACAATCAAGTTCTTTCCGTTCGCACCACTGCAGCGTAAAATGGCTGTGTTTCATACCATTCAGTCCGTTAAACTTTATTATACACCAGCGTGTCTTGTGAGAATTTGGACTTTGATCACAGAGGATATTTGTAAGGCAGTATAGCTTCCGGCTTATAACAGAATCCATCAAGTCCCTTATCTGGTCTCCTTAGCCTGACGAACCGTATGACGTGTTACTTTCAATTTAAATTAAGAATTTTTTCCTATAAATTCTGCATTCCTTTGATACGTGGATGAAGAAATTTCTACCATATAATGCCATGAGTGCCATTTCATAATATAACTTTGATAAAAGCTAAATTGCGTAATATTTCTTGCACCAGAAATTGTTTCATATTAGAATATACGCGGCTGTGACTTTATCTCCTCGTGTTATTAGTTCCCTGATAAATCTTAAAAAAGGGAGTGGCAAAAAGATTTTACAATTTAATTACCCTGTTAAGTTCAACTGAACTTAGTCTATATTGCGTCTTAGCCTCAACTGTGAGCTCTATGAAATGTAAACACAAAGTCGTATTTCCTGGAGTGCTTAGTAAGATGTCTGGACGAGAGAATTATCAGACGAGGAAACAACTGTCGACAAAAAGAAATAGTAGTGATGAAAGGCGAAGCAGATGAAATAGAATAAATGACCCCTTTGATAAAAGGCGCTATCCTGACATTGTCAGAAAATACGGGAATAAATAATGACAAACCTTTAACGATTGCCAATCTTGGCCAACCTTCGAAACAGGTAATTAATTTTCTTTAATTCACATAGTGGGGGGTGGAGACCAACTGAGTCCATTCGGTACGTAGGCCACTGATTGGCCTATTGTACCTGCCCCAGGTCATTATGATGATGGAGAATTTGGTGGAATGAAGATTGGCAAAGGAAACCGAAGTACTCGGAGAAAACCTGCCCCAGCGCCACTTTGTCCACCATAAATCCCACTTGACCAGAACCGGGCTCGAACTCGGACGGCCGCGTTGGGAAGCCAGCGACTAACCGCTTGACCTATGGCGCGGCCATTTCGAGACAGGTATCTCTCGAGGCTACGGGCTCGGCACAGTTTTGTTACATAAATGTGTATATGATACTAATTATGAAGAAACTTGAAAATGGAGAAGTCAAAAGAAGAGGAATGCGACGCAGTATAACCTGGTAGAATACAACCGATGTTTCAAAGGAGTGTGCTGTATCCATATTCAGAGTAGAAATCCACTGCTAGAAGAAACCGAAGAGAAAACCATTTATTTCACAAAAGTAAGTTAACTTGATATGATGTTACACAAAGAGACCTCTATACAGACTAAGACCACACAGTCGTTTTTAGGAATAGATATTCAGATTATGAACCAATTATTTATTAGTGTCGAATAATTCAAATTATTCTGTCAATTCAGATTCTTTTGTGATTTTGTGGAAAGATGATATAAATTTAATTCAGGCTGTCCTAAAAGTCTAAAAGTGCTAAACTTCATAAGTACCAATAAATTGTATTTCCCTTAACCCTCTGAAACATGAATTTCATAGGAATAATATTCAAACATTTATTTCGTAAATCAAAAAACACCCTGCGTCTCCACTACAAACACAAATCAGTTAGTGCTGTGTAGTGCAAAAATTGTTGTTTATTTCGAAAATCATATGAAACTGATATGTATAATCTGTGTGTAACACGCAATAGGATTTAATGTTGTATGTGGCAATTATTATCTACAACTGATCTTTGGGGGATTAATTGGAGCATTGTATTGTATTTTGAGTATCCTTCCTTTATTAAACACTTCAAAATATAATTGTCTGCCTGTATCTTGCAAGGAACTGTGTGGATTTATTAGAATTAAAATCTGTAACACTGTCTGTTGGGCCGAATATCTAACACAAACACAAAGAGAGAAATTTATATTTCGATTTAGTGCTTGCATTTGAGGTGTTCAACTTGCAACGAAATTGCTTACAGATGTTGGGGGTATATATTATTGCAAACTTATAAAACGTACATTTGCACTGGGCAAACACAAGATAAAATTCCAAAGAATTCCATAAACTAAGTATGCCGGAATAATAAAATTGCTGATATAAAATCTACCTTATACAAAATAGGCGAGAAATAAATTCTAAAGACAAACAATAAAAATTACCTAGGACGACAGAAGGAACAACTCCGTAAGCATCACGTATATCAAATATACTTCTCGCATTGAACCATATTCAACATCATTACCACAAATATTATTTTCCACACCGCCATCTGTGAGCCGATAGTCTAGAGAAAATGTAGGAGCCTCGACGTCTCACAACCCTATGGGGCCTCTACGGCCCGTTACAGAGATAGCTTTACTTCTCCGAATCATATTTTGACGTATCTGTTTGCCAAAGTGTCCTGTTTTCTTAAACATGTAGTCCGTTGAAAGTAAACCGACATTTCGGAGGAAAGTGTCACCTCCATCTTCCGGGTCGCAGAAAAAGCCAAGCAAGAAACCAGCTTGAAGAAAATATCAAGCAGGAGCGAAATATTCTTCCGAAAAGCCCGTTGACTTTCAATGGACTACACGGTGTTATATCCTAGAAGATAGGGAGCTTTGTAACCACCACTGTAAGGACCTTAAATCCTATTTAGCCCTTTATAACTTCCATTAAGTACAATTCATTTATACAGTGGCGACTTCAAAGTGAGAAGTACGTTCTGAAAGGTATAATCGAATCTTAAGAAGCACTTTTGCTTTCTAACTTCCCTTTGAATTCACGCTGAAGTTTCATAGCTACACGGAATGCAACAGGGTGTCGTATTCCAATGCGCTCTCTATCTCTCTGTTTGGCATTCAATGCCGATCCGGCTGTGGCTGGCATGCGTCTTGCTTGCCTCTTCTGCGTCTATGAACACGACCCAACTTGTTTCTTTGTAATACTTCAATTATTGTATACTAATACGAGCACAGTTCATCTAGAAAGTATTTTTAAAGAAGGCTGTAGTATCTAATACAAGAAATCGTCTTCCTCTCTTCTGGGGCTTCAAATCTGTGTGAGTTTTTGTCTCCTCCATAATTTGTTTTCTATCCACTTAAACCAAGGATTATCTTAGATTTTTCTTTTAGAAGTTTTCGTAAAAAAAAATTTAGGAGTGGTCTCCTTAGCCCCACGCACCATCTCCAACCTGGAGGATCAGGGATTACTCGTACACTTCGTCTGGCCCTTACCACTTCACATCTGTGGCCCTACCAGGACTTTACGCTCCCGCCAGCATAGCTCGCCGGTTGAATGGGGCGCGCAGAACTCTTCTCCATGATAAGGCATTAAACACCGAGAAATGTCGAACGAATATTATTCTGTCTCACTTAATGATTGATTTACCCATAAGGCACTTATGGTGCAGCGTTTTATAAGCCTATTTTCCTTATTTTGACAAAATGGAAGTAATCTTATGAGATCACCTTCTTGTGTATGTGTGTGTGTGTGTGTGTCTGTATGTGTCCGCTTCATTAACTTTCGAAAGTCTAAACAAATCTGTATGAAACCTGGTACTCGTACGTTTATCATGGCACTTAACTCTATCTCAACGGCGTAATTCCTAACTTCCTCCCAATACTAACACCAACATTACATCCTGTCAAATACTTTTAGGAAAATCCCTAATATTGCTTGAACGTCTGCATCAATCTTCATGAAACTTCGTAAGTATATCACACCACATGAAGCCATCTCAACGCCGTACTCCGTAAGTAAATTCGATCAGTAGTACCAACATTATTATTGAGGTTATTCGTGATTTATATCATTTCCTTGAATAAAATAAGAGATCACGAAGCGCTCCTTCAGAAATCTTTCCCAGTTCACCAATCACAGTCACCCTTTCATCTGGCGTTATAAAACCCGAAGAGTTATTGTTGAATGCAGTAAGAATGAATCAAAATCCAGAATGCAATTCTGAAGCGGTGCCGTTGATACAGAGTGCTCTGTGCGTTTTAATAGCCTAGCGCTGAAACTGATTATGAGCCTTGAACTATTCTGATACAAAGTTCCCACAGTGTGTTTGTCGAGCAGGGGGGTGGGGGAGGTGGGTGAAATTTGGTGGTGTTCGAAACAGAAAAGGGAGTGCGGTATGCTGTACCGCCGGGTATAGTTGGTGGATGCTGCCAGCACACACTATCGATCCTGCATAGGCCTACAGACAGAGAGAGTCCTGGACAAAACCAGAGGCCTGGACATGAGGCCTCTGCAGATACGCACTGCAGTTTCGGAGCCGAGACCAGACAGTACAACCAAGCTGTTTGGGGGTGGGGAGTGAGTGGTGGGCAGAACCACGTAACGACCTCCACGTCTGCGTACGTAGAACGCAGGAAAATGCGTTAACGCTCTTATATAAGCACGGGCTGTCAAGAGGTGGGAGGTAGTACCAAAGCTGTCTTCATCATGATTCATCAGAGAGATTCGAAAGAGACCTGATCAGCTAAGGAGCGAATAATAGTTACTTAAATACTGAACCTGTGTATGTATGGTCTCTGCATTTGTGGAATGAACTTAAATTCAAGTATGGAACTTTAAGAATGTATTCTAAACTATTTAAAAATGCGTTGCTTGAAATATCACGCCTTTGTTTCATACCTAATTCCTTGAATTTCACACGACTTATCGTTTTATAAATTAAACAGGAGCGAAATAGGGAGGTCCTTTGGGAAGGGCTTGCCGAATGCGTAATTCCTCCAGAATAATACTTTAAAATATGCCACGACAGCCTAATTCAAAATCCTTACAACTCAGTTCATGGTCTCATTGCCCAATATATATGTGGAAAACCTCCGTACTTGAAACATCATCTTTAACGTAAGACACTGTCAAGTATCTAACGGTTCGTATGTTCAGAGGTACACAGATCTAAATTTGCCAAGGTTCGTGATTGCGGTCCGTTGTTAAATCTAGATTAAGTTGAGAGCTTTAGGGACGCGCCATAGCTCAAGCGGTTAGTCGCTGGCTTCCCACAGCGGCGCGCCCGGGTTCGATCCCGGGTCTGGTCAAGTGGGATTTGTAGTGGAAAAAGTGGCGCTGGGGAAGATTTTCTCCGAGTACTTCGGTTTCCCCTGCCAATCTTCGTTCCACCAACTGCTCCACAATGACCCTCACCTATCAACTGGGGCTGGTACAATAGGCCAGAAGTGGCCGCAGTACAAGGGACTTAGTCTCACCCCTCTAGCAACAAAAAAAGGTGTAAAACAAACGATGAATGAAACAAAATTAAGCGTGGTGGATTGTACATATTTCTGACGGTGGTGTATAATGCTCGCGATTACTTGGTTTTTGGACTTTGTCCACCATCCAGTATTCTGAAGAACATTGCAGAACACGACGTTTCGGAAACTGATCTGTTTCCATTCTCATGTGAAGGACTGGAAGACATTTACTCCGTTGGGTTCTATAGAAAGAGATAACCACAATCACTGGATAGTAGATATCTCCCACACCTGCATATGAAAACGGAAGCAAATCCAGTTTCCCAAATATTCTGTTCTTTCTTGTTCTTTAGATTACCGGACGATGGACAAGTCCAAAAACCCAGTAATCACGAATATTAATATTCGTGTCCGAACACCTGTTTCCGATGCACTAACTGACTTTTCTTCTACGTTGGGGATCGTCTATTTCTTGCCAGTTAATATCGTCTGCTGACAACTGTGATACGTGCCTTGATCGTCCACTTAGTCCCGCTGAATGTCCCGTACAACGACAAACAAACGATTATCTGTCAGGTTACGGGAGTTGTGAGGTAATTACTGGTAGGACAGTCCACCATGTGGGGCATATTGTTATACATACACAATGAGGCTGAACTTCCCCTGGATATCAGTCACACAAGCTTAACATACAATGCTTTTTAATTATTAATTTCTCGCATCTCATCATCAGTAAAAGTGTAATGGAAGCGTTATCATAATTAACTCTTCTGTGTTTACGTTAGATGACTAGTTTGAATGCTGCATATGAGGATTACAGTCTGTGTGTGTTTAATTATTCTGCCTATATTAATGTCAGGCCAATAAAACGGGCTTTATTCAGTACGTAAGCTTTCGGAGTCGAAATATTAGATTTCTTTTCACACCATGGGATTATCACTCACCAATCGGAAGAAGGCCTGAATAAGCCTGATATTAGCGTATAAACCGATACTGGAAACCCAAAAACTGAATATGAAAATATAATCAGCAAAAACAAGCGAAAGCTTTCAAATGTTAATATGCCTATTCAGCACCACTCCTACCCTCGGCCAGAGTCTTTTTAATTACACGACAGAATATTTCTATATAATAATTACTTGATATGTCAATATTATTATATAGCGCAATACGGTGTAAATAAAATTTATTGATATGAGGTATATATGGAATGATAAATGAAATATTAAACCGAAGTAGGGAGGCAGCCCAAGTTGAATAAAGGGACGGCAGTTTCCGCACTATTACATGGGTTAGAGGCTTGAAGGAATAGATCATTACAGAGAAAAGGGGTTAACTTCTTATACAAAATAGATGACAGGTACCCAAAATTTGTTCTCCAGTTTGAAGTGAAGGTACAGAAGAGATATTGAAGAGCTGTTATTCAATGATCGCCACGACGCCGGAACATTTTTCAGCCATAATCCAAAGAGATAAGAACGTATACAGACTCACGGGCACGCTATTGAGGTCGGAACAGGCACAAGCGATGTGGAGACACAGGAAAACTGTTCGAAGTTCACAATAAAGTCAGGCTTCAGCATAATGCACTGACAGGAACGACGTGGACTTATAGGGAGGCAATTCAAAGATGAAGATGGGGCCGGCGCATGCTTCAGTCCGGGGTAAAGAGAGCAAAAGATGTATAACTATTTATCGCAAAAATCGCAACTGCACGTACTTCACTTTCCCGCAAAATTATCTTAATAATTTTAGTTCAATGAGAATTGTTCCTTAAGATAGTAAAAGGTAGATGTAAAGTTGGCCGGTCACGGTAGCCGAGCGGTCTAAGGCATGTACTGTCTTCGCTCGCTTGGAAGCCGGGATCGTGGGGTCGAATCCCACACAAGGCATAGATGTCTGTTATGTGTATGTGTATTTTGTGTTTGTGTTTTCCTCTGTTTAGGTAGAGGCCTTGCGACGAGCTGATCACTCGTCCAAGTAGTCCTACCGTCTGTAAAATGATAATGAAACTGAAAATTAGAGTCCAGGGCCCAATGGGGCCGTAAAGCTAGTGAAGAAAAGTGTAAAGTTGTCCCTGTGCTTAATTAATGAAGAACCACGCCATGAAGACGTATGTGGGAGTGGAGGTATAGCTACATCACTCTTGATATCAGCACTAGATGGAGCTTAGTAGTCAACCTCACGCCGCGGTCGGTCTAACCCAGAAAAAGTGCCCCCGGTACCTACTGGTTACGAGACTGATCCTCAGAGTCTGTCTGGATGGTACAGAGAAGAGAGAAGTCTCTTGGCCTTGCCGAGAATCGAATCCCTGCCGTCGCTATACCGACTGAGTCTTTCTGTCTCTGCTTCTTAATTTGTGGTATTCTGGTCAACATAAAAATAAAAATAAAGCAATGGAATTTGTTACATTGGTTTTATTTAATAACTGCTATATGTTTCGATCCACATTTGGGATCATCTTCAGGCAGTTTCATTAAATACGTCTCATATTATTTAAATATTCTAATATGGACCCATTTTAGCGTTGATCATTATAGTCATACAATATAATTCATGTAACTATTAGGAAGGTGTAAAATATTTTTAATTTTAAAATTTTTTAAATTCTCTCTTCGTTATGACGTAAAACTTTATGTTATTTTGCCTCACATTGTAGGTGGTGATTTATCATCCGGGATTCGCTCTTATATTATGCTTTTTTGGGGCTATTCGCGTGTAATGCTATTATTAGTTTTTAGTTTTTATGTGTGTTTGCTGTTGTCTTCCTCTATATGACGCCGTGATTGAGTTTTTTCTTTAGACTGTGCTGTGTACTTCTCCACCATGTGGACGTTTGTTTTTGTGTAGTACCTCCTCCTCACGGTACACAACAGCATGCAAACAGTAAAGATAACCTCTTAAGGCGGGATGATAATAATTTAAAGATAAGTATATATTAAGATTAAAGGGAGTTTAGGACAGAATCCTAAAATTATAATAATCGGTGAACTTCTCCAAAATCACCTATCACCGGAAATCCTTTAATATTTTTAAACATTCTTAATACACTTTTAATATTTTTAATAATATATACAACATAAATTTTGATATTTGATATACCTTTATATTTATCTTTTACCTTATTTATTGTATTTGCTCCTTTATTATAACACCAACTTGAGGCAAAGGTTTCATGTTAGTATATAATACGACGCGTTGCGCCGATAAGGATCCGTATCGGTAGTTCAATGACTATACGTATTTCTGTGTATAACTGCCTTATGATGGTCTTATACGACCGAAACATGTAGCAGGAATAAAGATCGAAATTAAAACTGAGTTTTGTTGTGTTGATGGTAGACATAATTCTTATATATATATCTGAAACACACAACAGGATTCAACCAATTGAGATAGATTCTCCAAAGTCAGTTTACCATATTTGCATTTCGCTTCCAGTTGTTCTTCAGTAAAAAATATCTGGAACACAATGAAAATCTAAAATAAATTTTGGAAACCTGATACTTTCTACTTGAACGCTGAATAAGAAGAGGAACTACTTGCATGTTATGAGTGAATATATCAAACCCATTTCAGATTCGCAAACTGATTTTCATAATTACTTAAACTCTCCGTTATGTGAGGGAATGAAGTCCCGTGTAAAGGCGTGACGCTGCCTATTTCTTCCAATGGATTATTTAAAAACATTTTTCGCTGTCGAGGCTGCATAGCATCGGATGGAGTGACGACAAAAATGTATGATTTGAAAACGATTTAGAAAAAAGGTACAATAGCATGTTACAGACGTTACTCTGGAATTTCCTTGAAGGGAATGAAGAAGACCATGAAAATCATAGTCAGGGCAACCGTTGTTCCGGCCAGACTCGTACAACTTCTGCAACACAAGTCAAGAGCGCCAGCTATACAGTAGCCTTTTCTGTATCACTGGGTACGTCGAAATATTTTGCTGTAGAGGCTACTTTATTAATAGAGATAATTCAGCCATATGTACAAAGAAAAATAGAAAGAGAAGAAGAAGAAGAGCAGGAAGAAAGAAAAACACTGAAACAAGTATAGGGGAAAAGTAAAGAATGAAAAAACAACACCGACAAATTCACCGAAGGGGGGAAGATTCATATACAGAGTAATTCTAAATTATTTTCAGGGTTTATGTGGCCTATAATATTCAAATTAAAAAATAAATAAAACTGCTTATGTAATATGAAAGTGTAGCTCAAAAAGTTTTATTAATTATAGAATCAATCTGCACAATGTTAAACAACTACAACATGCGCGCCTTTCTGGTCACGTGAGATAACCACGCTTCTTGCATCCGATCAACTTCTTTCTGCGAAGTACTCGGTCTTCCTGCTCGTTTTTGGTGCAGAATATAACAAATTTCTTAAAATTGCTTTAACCAACGTCGGATAGCATTATCTGAAGGTGGATCCTTTCTATATTGAGTTCTTTAATGAGGCTGCATTTTGATAACAGACTTTGTTTTAAAAACCAGAAGAAATCATATTTCTTTCTCTTGAACGGTCGCCATTTTGAAGTATAACAACGTATCTTTTTCCCAGACATCAAAGTGGAAAGCACAGCGTTGTCCTATAAAGTTTTTGCGTTACAATTTCATATTATATCAGCAATTTTATTTTATTGTTTCGGTTTGAAAATTATATTCAACGGAAACTCCGACAGTAATTTAGAATCACCATTAGTTTATGCATTCAGTTTATTTAACGTCGTTTTCAATGCCTCAGACTACAAGCGTCAAATGAAAGGATCAGTATTAATACATGAATTGCAAAGGATGTCGAAGGAAGTGGGCGTAACCTAATTTGAAGCAATATCCCTTCACATTCCTGCAGGCACTGAGGAAACCTGTGGAAATCTTAGTACAGTCGGTCTCCAGTCCGAGGAAAGAATGCCACAACTCTCGAATAAGCAGCAGGTGTGCCAACTGCTCGAGCGGGATGATTCAAGCAGCATAGTACTTTCATAAGCCGCAAAAAAACAAGGATTTATGCCCAGGAATTAACATAGAATTTCCGCTTATGAGGTGAGTTTGCTGCACTTGCAAAACTTGAATGTCTACTGCAGGACTACAGCACGTTATGCAAATTCTTTTGCCCCATATTTCAAAATGTGCAAGAAAATGGAATAAATACGATGAATCTAGGTCCTGTATTCAACTTAGTTTTAAATCTATAAATGGCTATGTTTATGAATTCATCACCCACCCTTCTGAGAAACATTTCGTTGAAATATTTGTCACAAGCTCCTAAGTTGGTTTGAACATACAAAGTGATTGCTTCGATTACATAATATAATTTATTTAAAACTCTAATCTTAATAAAATGTATTTATGTTAGCTGGTTTTAATAAGAGGGAAGCTTAATTGTGTTTGCATTCTCTTTTTTTTATTTATCACTGAACAGTCATTTATAAAGGCGAAAAATATGCAACCTGACATTTATATGTGGTATACATCGTGTTATGCTTCATGAAGCACAATTTCATATTAAAGTTTTGCATCGTAAAATTAGGAGAAACTAAAATAAATGTTCTCCTACCAGTTCTTTTCCATGATAAAAGTTAAAGAGAAGTTTAATTATATTGCTAAATACCACCACATGAAAGAAATATGAAAAACATCGTAATTAAAAGAAGGAGACTTGCAGCAATATTTATATTCATTACTGAAGCTATAAGTCTCAATCAAAAGCGTAGCTCGATGCAAATATTACAGAAATTCCGTATAAATGACGTTTCTAAAATGAAGGAACGTTAAAATATACTCGTATACGATTAAAGACAGGCAGAATTGAATATATTATGAAATATATCTGTAACCTCCTTACTATAGAACAGACTAATGCAAAGCGCTGGATTCTGGAAACAAACTTTTTCTTTCACTGGTTCTACAGCCTCCTTTGGGCCCTCACCTCTGATATTTCAGTTTCATGATAATTTTTCAGATCGTAGAAATCCTTGGATGGGTGATCAGCTCGACGCAAGGCCTCTACCTAAACACAGAATAAACACACACATATCAAATATCATTGAGTTGCGCGGGATTCGAACGCACAATCCCGGTTTACAAGCGAGCCAAGACAGTGCATGCCTTGGACCGCTCAGTTACCGTGACCGGCGAAACAAAATTTAGCATCTGGAAAATATTGATAATTTCTTCAGAAAGAATCTCGGGTTCTAACGTAAAGAAATTTATTTCAGTTGCTTGTTTAATTCCGTTTTGTTTGAGCAATACCCGTAAATCTGCCTTCTACAGATCAGCATCAGATAATATTCCTTAGGTTAAAAGAAAAACTGAGAATTTTCTGTTGCAATCAGAAAATTAATGACAGTATTTTCACGTCATACTATTTACGTTAGAGGAGATTAATAATGAATTTCTGAAATGCGTAAACCTTCTAATTTTGTAAATATTTAATCCAGATTTTCAAAGAAGACATATTTTGAATTGTTTATAATGTTTTACTTTCTCTTTGAGCAGTATACATATAATTTCTGGCTTGTACTTCATCTCCCTTAAGTTTCCAGCTTTGTAAGACACATGATGCCGAAATAACTGACGAATTTTCACGACACATTTTATGAACATACCATTATATACCGACGTAGTGGACATGCGAACCTAATGCAGAAGCATTATACAAAAAAAAANTTCCTCCGAAACGTCCGTTAACACCACATATACACGGTGCCAAATCCCAGAAGACTGCTTTCTTCAAATTTTTGTTTGTTTCCTTTTATGAATTACTGTGTTTTCCTCCACTGTCTACCTTTAATTAGTCTTTGAATTTATGTTGTGTTTGTCCAGAATGTAACTACTTCTATCTAGACTGGGCTCTGTCTGTAATTGGTCTTGCGGCTGTTGGCTCAGCACACGAATAATAAAGAACTGAACTGAATTGAATTGAAAAATAGACCTTCGGAAAACCTGTAACTTTCTGAAGGCTATTCTTTCTATACTCGTTGAGGGCTATCGCCTTTTGGTGGAGAGGAGGCTTGCAGACTTCAGTGACCCGGACAGCTTTGTCAGCGGGAGTGTAAGCTTCTGGTAGGGACACCCATGCCAGAGAGTCGAAGGGTAGGAGCCGGAAGAAGTGTCGTCCCTGGTCCTCTACGTTAGGATTTGGGTGTGGGGCTACAAATTTACTGTTAAAAACCATGCAGGAGGTCAAGACCCACATAGGGTTGCAGAGCCAATAAAAACAATTATTTATATACGTGTAAAAGGTAAAACGACATGGTAGTCGTCAGAATTCTGTATTTAGCTTCTTGATTTATCGATAAAACAAGTAAATAACTAGACATGTGAAATTTTATACGTGGAGTTGATCTTCTAGCACGAGTATAGACTCTGCACCGAACATTACCTTATAAGATAATAACGACATATGCAAGGCGACCGCAGTAAGAAACTTTTCGTTGATGTATTCGTATATTAAATTTAACGTAAATTGGAATTTACATCATCGAAAATTAAACAGAAAAATATATCCCGAAATTGCATAATAATTCATTAACTTGTTACTTACTGGCCTCAAGATATGCAGGCCTGCTGAAGCATACTAATGAAATCTGACGTCATAAGAGATGAGAATTCCTTTTCACAATATGCTTTTGGTACAGACGTAATATCGGGTGTTATTCTACGCTTAACGATCGCCTGATAACGTCCACTTTGTTAAGTTATATGCTGACTGGTAATGGGTTTAATGTTTTCTGCACGATAAGGAGTTTAAGGGATTAACAAGTATGTTATTAAGAAGAGATGAGCATTATCTCTGTTACAGCCCCTTTGTATGATGTTATATACTCTAATTAGAATGACTCTCGTCGAAATGTGGCTTGCATGTCAGTTGACTGTTTCAAGGTAAAATTAGGTACATAGTTTCTAAACCAAATGTAATTTGGTGACTCCCATTGCTTTGAACAGTTACGCGTGAAATGGTTCCTCGTGAGTTTTACTGGCCTATATTAATTTTACAGTCCTATTTAATTACAACACAAAACTGCAATGTGTTAAGTAAGTACATTTCATTTGCTTACTCCCATTTTATGGCAATATACCTTGTAATTACTGTGAATATTTCCAAACATTATAAAACAGACATCTACTGCCTCCGTTCCTGTCCTCCCTGGCATAAATTTCATAGTTATCTCTTCTGTTATATCTCCATACATCTTCAAGTGATTGTGATGTAAAATAATACTGTCATGTGATCGAGACTAGACACGGGGGTTGGATTGATAACTGGATTTATTCAACACGCGTAAGTAGAGGTAATTATAACAGAATCATGGATCTACACATTCTGCAAATCACTACTCCAAATATTACGGATTTTGTCTTCATTAGGTGTTGCTAGGTAACGGTTCCCAAAAATTGAGATTCTTCTGCTCTCGCTCTTACGTCCTTGCCTGCTGGCTACCATCTCACTATTAACTCATGACGGCAACCAACCTCGACATATGCATAGCCTTGGCACGGACCGCATAGAGAACATCGAAGCCATTTTTTTTTTCGTGCGTATCCGTTGCAGCGGACATGTTATTATCGAGCCGTCGCCTACAATCACGGTATCCTCTACTTCCACTATTCCATCTTTCGGGTGTATCACAATTTGACAACATATTTTAGATGGTTTCAGAAGATGGTGACTGTAATTAAATATCTTCCGAGATCATTAAGCCAATCACTGATTGAGGCATAAAACAGTTGTGAGAACCGAACTGCAAGAAATTGAGAAGGCAGGAAACAGTAATGACTTACAGTAATCATTTGTGAGCCATCTGTCTGTCGAGGTTGAAAATATCACAACAAAGCGTCAGTCCAGATAGATGGTCCTAACTGGTCATCCCGAATGCAAAACAGATGGGCTGCCGCAGCTGTGAACTTACTGGACGCAGCAATGAGTAGGCAGGCCTACCACAGTCCCTCTGCTTCCAAACAATATTCACATACTTGCGTCTTAACATAAGTGTAGATCTGAAATGAAGGCAGCCTTCAAGTAATTTATAATACTTTCATAAAGTTATTATGAAGTTAAAATCTCCGCTCAAGTCGGTGAGCAGGTTAATTCAACGCAAAAACTTTCTGAGAATAAAGAACCACTTCTAACTTGGACCTCTTTGAAGTTGCCAAGATCGATAAAATTAATCAGAAGTACGTACCTTCAAAAGGTACGAACTTAGAAAGGCTCTTACGGCTTACATTTCCTGCAACTAAAGATCAGAAAACCACACTTTGCCTGTAATTATGATCGGAACTGCTCGTTTTGTATTCATATACATAGGACACTAAGGTATTTCATGTTATTTAATCGACAATAATGTTACGAACACATACGACGCGCATGCGTGCATGTGTTTTATCCCCTCCGTCGAAGAAGCATAATCTCGGAGTTTCACAACACATCTTAAACGTTCAGTTTCATATGTTCGGATTATTTTACGTGGTATTTTGAAGAGAGAAGATGAAGCAGCATGATAAAAGCATCTGAAGCTGTGGTTGTCTTAATCTTAATACTTTAATTCATTTTAAAATGCATATTAAGAACGCCGTATTACGAAGTGACAGTTGCCTATAATTCGAGATAATAATCTATTTGACGTTTTGGTGTAGGAAACAAAGTCTGAATTATGACATAACATGAAGTAAATCATGAACATCTGTAAATAATCTTAGCACGTAAAAATTAAAACTTGTAAAACAGAACAAAGTGGGGAAAAAACGAAGCACGACGTCGAATATTTCTACCGGGAGCGTTAGTATGAAAGCATTAATCACTCAGTCTTTCCTCCCTGCGCGCGCGCCCATGCACACACACGTGTTCTTTCCCAGTACCCAGACTACTGGCAGAACTCAGGTAAGAGCCTCAAAGACTATCTGTCTATGGCTCTAGAGCACTTTGTTGGACCTTGGCCATCTTTTCAGGTTCTTGATCTTTTAAACACCCGTTAGGACTCCTTGGACGGGTAGTCGCAAGGTTGCTACCTGCAAACAGGATAGGACAAACACATAGATCATCCATGCCTCAAGTGAGATTCGAACCCATGATCCCAGTGTTTGAGTGGGCGAAAACAGTTAATGCCTTAGGCCGCGCAACCACTGTGGTCGACCTAAAAGACGGTCAGATTCATAAATATAACGTTCTATAATCGGACCTACTCAGTTGTTCACTTCTCGCACTTAACCGACAGTAAATAAAATTAATGACGCTTATTACTCAACTTGAATTTGAAATGAACAAGGCACTTTACAAAATTAACTAGCTAGTTAATTAACAACTGAGCTTACTATCCAGTATTAGAATTTAACGATCTAAACTATACAAAATTAAAAACAAAAGGAATTTTAATCGATTTTAAATCACATCTCTCAATTGTGTACCTCAAAACAATACTAGCGACAAATAATATTTAATATCACATCACACCTCCGCCATGGTCCATTAGGCTGTCCAATTCCAAGAGGTGTGACTATCAATATTCTACAGAATCTACTTGATTTTCTATAGAATCTATATGTAGAGATCAATTATAGTCTTTATCTAACCACTTCGACAATTCTATGACGAGAATACAAATCACAAATTTCACCTTATATAATTTTCCTTCTGCTCTGCTTAATTAATTTCCTTTATATTCGGCCATTTTCGTTCCTTAGCACCAAGTTCTCAGGAGGAAATCCTATGATGTGAACTTGCAGGTTGGAAAGATTTTAGCGTGTGTCACATGCAGGATGGTGAGCAATGGTTTTGGTTATGCAGTCGGCAAAACCAAGAGTAAGTTTAAATATTAACACGATGATCAACCCCCAGATCGAAATTGGAAAGTGGCGACGAGACAAAAGTTTTGCTCCAATGAGAAAAATAGTAAGTTCATACAGAGATTTCGCGGAGGAAGTATTTAAAAAATGAACACTTTGATGATATAGAAGAAGATTACTGGATGTCATTAAGTTGAATCTCAGGAAAACAGGTGTGTGAGGGTAAGAAATGGATGGAACTGAACCGTGTCCAGTTCTGGTATTTGTGAATTCCGGAGTTGAACCTTTATGTTCAACTGCCAGAAAGTTAATTCATTACAAAACTAATTAGTTAAGTCAACATCAAACTTATTTACCATCAAAACATGACATATATTTGACATACGTTTAACACATTACGGCATGGCATTCGCTGGTAAAACAGAATAATGTCACATGCTCTGCAGTTATTTTTATGGAAATAATATATTGTTTTTAACTGAATTGCAGTTGGGGTTGCAGTTTAAGAGAATGTTCAAATGATTCTCAATAAAATAGATTTATAGAGTTTCCACACATATACACGGGCTCGTACCAACCCCCTCCGCCACACACACACACA
>NW_019718272.1:742134-760933 GCF_002891405.2 Cryptotermes secundus
CATGCCATAGCACCTTCCAATTTCAATTAGTCTATCAATCATGCCCTGTAGCACAGTTTCTTCCTTAGGCATTAACACAAGGTCATCTGCATATTTCACAGTTTGAATAATTTGCCCTCCTACTTTGAAGTCTCCGAGCCCATCAGAGCTTCCTTGGTAAGGCATATATATATATATATATATATGCTGCGCGCAAGAGCACAGGTATCGGACTTATCTTAGACCTAGTTGGCCGACAAGGATAAGAAACTTAAGTAAACTTAGTACTGCTACAGAGTTCTTCGAAAAAATATTTGTGGGAAAATAGAAATATTTTTCCAGCCGTTTCTATCGTTGTCTACATTCAATCACATTTCAAGAACGTATGGATACCATTCCCATAACAACAAAAGAACTCCACAAACTTCGGAATCACTGACCACTGCAAATAAATCCACATCAGACGTAGAGCTCATAAAAAGTAAGTGAAAGTAATCCTGTAACAGGCCATGGAGGCCCATAGGGTTGTGAGATGCTGAGGTTCCCACATTTTCTATACAATCGACTTACAGATTCCGGTGTGGTCATCCTTACGCGCCGACCGCCCTTTAAACCCTAGAAAGATTCATGGTACTCATTTCTGTTAGAGGCTGAGCCGACCCCAGGGCCACAGTGTGGCTGGAACGATTAGGTCACTTGAAAAAAATCCGATGACCTCATTGGGACTTGGATCCGCGACCTTCCTGCTTGTAGCATAGTGCCTCAACCAACTACGCTACCGCGCGCCCCCTGTAGATGGCATACATATTTATAATTAACCTGTTCTTTTTTGTATTTAGGTAGTCACAGTGAAAACTTAATTTAACATCACTTCAGCTTTCAACGCAAGACAGTGCTGCATGCGGTTTTTATAGAGAGATGAAGTTGCTCAAATCATCCTACTTCACATAGGGACGGCGGGCAATTGGTAGGAAATTGATAGGAAAATAACGAATCAGCAAGGACAGTCATCTAGTAACAAGATAAAACAAAAGAACAGAAAGTCGTTGGAATACCGAATGATGGCTGTGGAAGATTAAAATGATGCATAATGCTAGAAAGTTCAGAAGAAAGAAAGGAGAATATCAAGAAATACGTAGTCAGCAGAAGTTATTAAGGAAAATATCTGCAAAAAACAAAGAATGAATGCCAGCGAAGAATAGTAGGGTATGCGAAATTTGAGTAGATCTGCGTAACAGAACAGTTCAGTTACAATTCGGAAGACAAATGACAGCTCAGTTGGCATGACACGAGACGTGAAACAACTAATCTAATATTTCGAATTATAATCCTTTATACAGTACAACTCTCGCCAGTTCAGAGGACGCTCCGAAGACAACGTTAAATACAGATTGCTCTAAAATGTACTATGCTTAATTCCACAACGTCTGAGACGCGACGTAAACAGTAACTCCAAGAAAAGAGTTATAATTAATTTCGACCTAATTGATCTAGAATTTAGACCTAATTTTAACCGAGATTTAACAAAACACCTCAATACAGGTATTAAAACAATACCTGAGTGAACAAAAAATACGAATATATGATTTACGCCACTGGGCATAACTCATTCACGAGCAAATACTGCTTGGACATATTCTCACACATATGATCAACGTGTTTCAAGGCAACAGCTGTGAAAACACGGTCCAACATGCAACAATAGATAAGGCTGTGTTTTCTATATCGTCCGTGCCGAACAGCGGTGGAACAACCCGTTTCTAAGCAACGGCTCAGTAAACACACTTCCGCGTAAGCGGTGACATCAACAACAAAGACCGTGTTTTCCGTGGGGTCCGTGCAGAATGTTTGTAAGAGAAGTGAATGCAGTGACAGAGTTATTCCAGTGTGGAGGCAGGGTCGAATACCTCCACCGTGACCCTGCGAATCGTAGGAGGCGACGAAAAGGGAACTCTCAAATCTGAGACAGTAAAATACGGTCGCAAGTCCCAAGGGACTCGGACCCGAGAAAGACTGCGCTGGCAAGGACCAGTAGCATGTAAAAAAAGACAGACCCCTCCTGTCTTCAGAGAGGGCGCCCCACAGAAAAAAACAAAACAAAACCGTAACGTTCAACAGTAATAAATGTCTGGCCATGAGCCCCAGACGGGGCTCGACACCAAGACTTACTGACTGACCGTCAGTAGTAATGTGACTTGGACTTTGACTTGACAGAGTTAGTTCAGGGGCAGTTACGAGTCAGACGTAAGCTAGAGGAGTGAGTCCAGAAGAATTTTTAGTTCCGAGATTCCAGCGTGATTGAAGACGAAATAGCAAGAATACTTCATAGTGATTTGAAGTGCTAGCTTCTGTGTTGAAATCCGTTGCTAGGAGACGACTAATGCGTGTGCAACGGTGAAATATAAAGTGTGTAAGTAGCGACAGAGCTGTATTTAAGTGTGATTAAGAGAAATTGTAACCAAGGTGCTAATAAATCCAATCATCCCATCTAGTACCGTCGTTTTCGTCACGCGTACCACCCTACAGGTGACAATATGCATGTATAGCAGACTCTTCAGGTTATGCATAATAAATGTATGCGAAAAAGATTTAACAGCATTTTAGAATAAAGGATTAGAAAACAATATAGTGAGGCAATGCATAAATTAGTTATATGGTGATGGCCTGATAAGTTTTTTCACTAAAAAAAGAGAATGAGATTAAAATTGGAAGCACAGAACAGTTGTTGGCGCCGCCATCGTTGTTCTTCGAACCCACGCCTCCCTTTATACCTTCCGTGGTGAAATATCTCTTCACATCACATTCTGTTTCATCTGTTTACGGCGCTCTTGTTAGTTCCATTTCCACTCTTGTTCAGCCTCAGCCAATTTTGTTCTTGCTCTGAGTAACCCAGTAGATGTAATGAGCCAGCGAACTATTTTCAGGGGTGCTGAATTTTGTTTTCAGGAGGGTGACAGGTGTGCGAGAACCTCTCACAAAATGCTTGTATCTCTTTTTCTCTTACTCCCTTTTTAATTTTTGCCGATCTCTGTTTTCCAGAGTACAGGTAAAATATATTTTATGGCTTTAACAAACTTTTGTGACCAGTAATAACGGATAATAACTTTAACTTTCATAACAGGCTAAATAAACAGAAAAGCACAATCCATTTCAATGAGAAATTTACGTAGCGGCTAAGTCTGTGAGCGCTGGCCACAGATTCAGCTATTTAAAATATTCCTTCCCATTCATCATGGCCAGTGTTATCCTCTCTACCTGATACTGAACAAGTTCTGTTTAGTGCAGATCTTTACAATTTGTTGAGACCTATATCATCGAATGTCACAGTAGGGTAGTTATATTTCTCCTTCACCCTCGGGAGAACCAAGCTTAGAATCTCTATCCAGTAGCAGACTATCTTGTTTCTCATTTTTCGTGTTTCTTTCTCAGTCCATCCAGGTAAATTCTGTGCTGGTAGCTAAGACACCATGATTGTTATATTCGGCTTTCTTCCAAATTCCTCATTCGCCTTCGTCCTCTCATTCGCTACTGTATGATCTTTGAATCTGCGAAAGTGTCAACTAGATCGATTTAAACTTTATCTCCCATATCCTCCAGGTACGAGAAAATCTCTTATGGAACTTGGAAAGAACATGCCGTGCGCATTCATTTCTCCTATCCATGCTATGTGGCCTTCCCATCTCTACCTCTGTGACTGAACTGCGATAGAATACAAGTTAAGAATGAAAATTAAGGAGGTCCTCATTATGCAATTTACTCCTTCATATCTCTATGTTCCAAATATTCTCCTGAGCACTTTGTTGTCAATTATCATAATTCTTTATTATTTATTCAGAGTGAGAAAACAACTTCTTTCACAACATATGTTTATATGTATGTTTCCTTTCTAAGTATGATCTTATTTTCAAGTTCTATGGCTAACATTTTGAATACATTTCTTACATGCCAAAAGCGTGTTTAAGAATTAAACACTTACTTCGATAATTTTCCATTTACCCTCTTTCCGTAACTATGATCTTATGAGTTCAAATGCAACTAACCGAGATAAGGGATAAGGTACTGCAGTTTAAACCGTCAGTTTTCACTTGAGGGTACGATAAACCATATAATGTTATAACGAGAAAAGTTAAAAAGCAAAAACATTGTATGTGAAGTAATAAGGTTTAGAATAGCACTCTCGGGAGTATGTTACACCATTCGGTATAGAGTAAAGCACACCCTATAGAGGTTTCAAAATTGTTTTGGGATTAAAGAACATTATGCGTCCCTCAGTATACTTCTCAGGGTTTCCTGTCTGTTCATTCTTTATATGTTCAGTGATTTATCCCCTTTTGCCACATTTAAACTTTCTAAGGTACATAGGAGAGATTACGATTTTTACTTAAAGAACCTGTTATTAGAATGGACTTCCTGCAATAAAAGACAGTAATTTGATGAGCACAAGGGAGCATGTTGGAAGGAACGCTGTCTCACATCTACTTTAGTAGCGTAATATAATTAAATTTACTAATAGTTGCAATAGCTAAAATAGTAGAATAGATCAGTAGAAACTTTATCGTAAAAGTTTATTGTTTAACGGATGTGCTACATAAAGCTTATTTAAAGCCATTGGCCATTTACGAATAAAGTACGGAGTTTTCCGAAATGTTCCTTTTATTTGGAGCAACAGGGGGTGTAGGATAATGGAACTGCCGTAAAGTTGAGCGTATTGCTCTAAATAGTGAGCAGTGTTTCTGTGAAGCCAGCAACTAACAGCCAGACAACAATAATAATTTCTTCATATACTGTGTACAATTTATGCTGCAAGTTGCTTCAAAGACTATATAGTGTGACACCAGATGTCAGGAGAGCTCTATAAGAAGATTTTAAACGGAATAAGGGTAGGAGGATAATGGATTTATAATTAGGAACAAAGAGGAGACATTTCAGAGCAGCGCGACTGTGGACCTCGTTAGAGATGAAAGTAGTCAATTTCATGCGTTTGAAACTTGTATCTGTAGTTACAATTATTCTTTAGATGATAATATGAGTACATACATGTAACACGGCATTTACCTCAAACAACTTTACTGAAAATAATATTTTAACGTCCAACTACAAAAGATCAGTTAATAAAAATCAAAGTTCTAAACATTAGCAGTAACACTGATGTAACTACATTTAGTTAACTTGCTATACTTCACATAAGCCAGATCTTTGAATGTAAGACTTATTTTATCATTCAGATAGAAAAGCATATTTTTGCGACTATACCCCTTGCTAAGATACTTAAAAGAAGAATTGAAAGGAAAATAGATGATGTACTTGGAGAAGATCAGTTTGGATTTAGAAGAGGAAAAGGAACCAGGGATGCAATTGGGATGATGAGAATTATAGCGGAACGAACTTTGGAGATAGATGAAGAACTGTGTGTTTGCTTCATAGACTGGCAGAAGGCATTTGACCGGGTAAACTGGACCAAATTAATGCAGATCCTGAAAGAAACAGGTATCGATTGGCATGAAAGAAGATTGATTAGCAAATTGTACATGGATCAGAAAGTTAGAGTACGACTGGACACGGGGGAGACAGGAAGTGTGCAGATTGGAAGAGGAGTTCGACAAGGATGCTGTTTATCACCAATTCTGTTCAACTTGTACAGCGAATGCCTTACCAAGGAAGCTCTGGATGGGCTCGGTGACTTCAAAGTAGGAGGGCAAATTATTCAAACTGTGAAATATGCAGATGACCTTGTGTTAATGGCTAAGGAAGAAACTGTGCTACAGGGCATGATTGATAGACTAATTGAAATTGGAAGGTGCTATGGCATGGAAATGAATGTGGAGAAAACAAAAGTAATGAAAATTTCGAGACAACCAACCCCAGTCACAATAAAGATAGACCAAAAACAAGTGGAGAATGTGAAATGTTTTAAATATTTGGGTAGCTTGTTAACAGATGATGGAAGGTGTACTTGTGAAATTAAATCCAGGATTGCCATGGCAAAAGCTGCATTTAGCAAGAAGAAGAATCTTTTTACCAGCAAATTGGACTTAAATTTGAGGAAGAAACTAGTGAAATGCTACATTTGGAGCATAGCTCTGTATGGGGCTGAAACATGGACACTTAGGGCAGTAGATCAGAAACATCTGGAAAGTTTCGAAATGTGGTGTTGGAGAAGAATGGAGAAGATCAGTTGGACCGATTATGTGAGAAATGAAGAAGTGTTAATTAGAGTCAGTGAGCAGAGGAATATCCTACATGAAATAAGAAAACGGAAGGCTAATTGGATTGGTCATGTTTTACGCAGAAACTGCCTTCTAAAAGAAGCTATCGAAGGAAAGATAGATGGGCGGATAGAAGTGACAAGAAGACGAGGAAGAAGACGTAAGAAGATGCTGGATGACCTTGGGGACAGAAGAGGATACTGTCATTTGAAGGAGAAAGCTCTAGATCGCATTAAGTGGAGGAATTGTTTTGAAAGAGACTGTGGACCTGTCGTCTTGACAGATTACTGATGATGATGATGACCCCTTGCTAAGTGGTGACTCTATAAACAGCGGCCAATGTTAGGTAACGCCCGAAACATACACGCACGCCAAAATAGAACAATGGAGTTATGCAACCCATTTCAAAGCAATGGCTTTTTAAACACGTTCTTGCGGTAAAGTACACATACGCAACTACAAAAGAATGGTGTTTTCTGTTGGGTACGCCCCAAGGCTACATAACGAGGACCCCAGACTGTTTGAGTGCAATTAAATGAAGTGAAATACTGCAGTTAGGTGGTGAGTCAGTTACAAGTTGAAAGTCAGCCTATGAAGAGAAGACTAAGAGGTTGGAGTGAAATGGCTGCCAGCCTGGGACACAGCTAGTTCAGGATTGACAGTTGAGTTGAGCTCTGCAAGGGAGGCTGAGAAGAGATGGCACTATAGTTGAGTTGACAGTTAGTAAGAATTCAGTTGCGGCATATTCGCCGGACAGTGATGACGTGTGCGCGGGAGCTGAAGAATCTACATTATTAAAGCCGTTGTTAGGGGAGGGCTGCTGGAGACACAGAAGGCTAGAAAAAGGCTTAGCGGGCGCAGTAGTTATTTTTAAAGTGTGGAGATTAGCAATAGCGCTGTAATACTTGTAATTCCGAGTGGTGTGTATAAGTGATCAATAAATACAATTCACCGATCAAAATCTCGTCCAGAGTCACACATATAAATACCTGACAATATATTGATTGTGCTTATGAACAGGATTCTAAGATACTGTGGCATATAGACCCGTTGCTAGGCAACGATCGTCAAATAAGCAGTTATACAACAGCCGTTGCAACGTAAAGGCTCTGTAAACAACGGGCGTTGCCAGGTAATTGCCGCAACAGACACGCACGCAACAATAGAAATGATGGAAGAGATGTTTCCTGCTTGGTCCTGGTCTGCTATATAACGGGGAGCATCTGCGATTACGAGAGAGCCTTGAAACGACAGTGAGAAGAGTAGGAATTTGGTATGAGATGGCCGCCAGCCTGGGAGTCAGTCAGTTAGCAATGAGTGAGTTATGGGACAGTTGCCAACCGGTAGGAAGGTGAGCACGGAAGCAGAGACATTGTTTGATTTGTAACCAGGCAACTACTGGTCAACACACAGCAGACTGATAAGACAAATTACGTGCTGTAGTGAATTGCTGTGTGTGTGAATTAGCGATGGCGCTATAGTTACTTGTAGTTACGGCCTGTAAGTGGTGAATAAAACCAATTACCAATCCAAACGCCGTCTATAATCACTGTATCATGTGTCAACATGGACCGAGGAGGGATAAAGTAACAAGTAACTGAAGAAAATTACTCGTACGCGAATTTCATAACTTGAACCCTTCACTTTATTATATTAGGATTATTACGCCAAGAAGCAGTTGACAGGTAGGACATGAATGAAAGTTGAAGACGACGATAACTTTTGATACTTTAAAGAAAGCGATTGCAGCTAATTTCAACTCATTTCTTCAGCATTCTTCCAGAGCAGAGAAGAGGGCTCGGGAAGTAGGCCGAAGCCACTGAGAGCATCACGGAGCATAACTCAGACCAAGACAGACTGGTTGTCACTCTCCTACCTCATTCGATTCTGAAATACTGCCATTATGTCTGTCTTGCACTAAGGCAAAGCTATCCCTGTAAGAGGCCGTGAAGGCCCGTAGGGTTGTGAGACGTTGAGACTTCCACATTTTATCCAGACAGTCGGCCCACAGATGGCGGTAAGGTTGTCAGCCCTTCGCGCCAGTAGCCCTTTGCTTTGCAGGAAGATTCCTGTTACTAATTTCTGTTAGAGGCTGAATCGACTAGTGCGGCTAGAAGAATTAGGTAAATTGAAAAAAGCCCACCTCATCGTGAATCGAACCCGAGACCTTCCGGCTTGTAGCATAGTGCCTTAACCAACTACGCTACCGCGTTAATCTCGGATTTCTATACAGGAACCAGGACAAATGTTCCCTTAAATACATTGTCTTGAAGCGTTTTATTGCTACCTAACTCCACGTTTATAAATGATTGCGACATATTGCCGTTGCGTACGGTTTACTGACACGCGATAGAGAGATAATAGCCGTGACAGTGATTCGTATTTAGAATATATTCCTGCTTGCCTCTTCGCGTTTGATTTACGAAAACCGATATAAAAATTTATACGGCGGAAAAATAAGATTCCTATAGATACTGTTCCAACACACCCAATAAGTTCTAGGAGAGAATTTTCTCCCGTGAGTTACACCAAATTTGCCAAATCCCTCAGGGTAACCTCTTGGCCAAATCAACCCCTAAAACATCCCTACAACCTTTCTCAAATAGGCTCAACTATGGTCTCACTCATCATTCTGCTACTGCAGTCACTGAACTGAAGGAAAGTGTGGAACACTCGTACACATACTGTGGAAAGAAATACTGCTCACCTCTAGTATTCTGTATGATTACATTCGAAGATTAAAATCTGACAGAACTATAAGTTCAACTCGTTGTTTTGTAAGCATGTAAATCTCGAACCCTCCCCCTGAGGGAAGAGCACGAACACAGTACCGAGAAGGATATTGCAATTAGGGTAGCAAGAAACAGGTAGATGCAAACGATTATGTGAAGGGTGCCGTTACGCTTGGTGACGAGGGGACAGAACCAGACGCAACTTTAAACGAAGAACCTGAAAGAAAAAGGTTACTTTTGACGCCCACACATGATGTAAGCAATAATAAAATGAATTTCAAAGAGAAAATATGTGAAACTGACTGGATTGAAATGGCTTAAGTAGACTTATATGATTGTTGTTAACACGACGATGAAGTTCTGCGTTCCTCAAAATAGGGAAAATTTCTTGACTGCCTGAACGACTCTCAGATTTTCAATGGATCCGCTCTGTGACATTATTCTTGCATAAGCTTTGACTTGGTGCGCATGTGCACATGATTGGGATAAGATCAATCCATGTTAAGGACAATATTACTTAGAACCATGTCACCTAAAACAAGAAGGATTGAACGTGATAAATATATTGTGACGACCCACGGATCAGTGAAAGTGGTGAGCAGAATAATATTTTTGAAATGGCAAATCTAGTGTTGTCTCACTATTACAGTCATCCCAAACGGCGAATTCACTTTATAATTTTGTAACAAAGGACCTGTGCTTAAGTTGTATGCAGTCTTTGAATAAAATATGCAAGAGAGAAGCATAATAGGAAGGAAATTATTTTCATTTCAATAGTAAAATAAATATAAAAGTAAAGTTAACCCTGTAACAGGCCGTGGAGGCCCATAGGTGTGTGAGAGGTTGAGGTTCCCACATCTTCTAGACAATCGGCTCATAGATTGTGGTAAAACTGTCGGCCTTACAAACCCTCCGCGCTTTACCTCCAGGAAGATTCCTCGTACTCATTTCTGTTAGAGCCTGAGTCAACCCTGCGGACATAATGCGGCTGGAAGTATTATGTCAACTGAAGAAATCCACCTCATCAGGACTCAAACCCGCGAAATTCCGGCTTGAAGCATAGTGCTTCAACCAACTACGCTACAGCGTACCTCGTAAAATAAATATACTGACAATAAGTGATCAGAAAAATAAGGAACGAGAGAAAGAACAAAGGAAAGCAAGAAATTAAGACAGTTTTACAGAACGAGGTTCTCACAGTAGTTGTTGTGGAGAATTCCATCTTCCGGAAATTTGTTGCCTGCCCATTAAAGTGAGTGTGTTGAGGATGCAGGTGGGGTACACAGGCAGGTTGCAATGAGAGCGGTGCTCAGTTTAATGGGGAGGGGATTTCCATTTCAACCTAAAAGATGGAGGCAGTAGTTTCTCCTGAACGCTGGTATCCAAAGACAAGATTACACGGTATCACAACCCTGAAGACCATAGTGCGTAATATCACCGTCGTGACAGTCCGAAAACTAACCCGAGTGTTACATGTAGATCTTTGTGTTCGAGCTTCGGAGTTGAAAAATGTATACAGTATAAGAATACTGTTTCCCCTCAGGCCTTCAGTTCGTTCATTTGGTGAATAGAAGGCATTAAAAGATTTTGTTCTCTCCTCTTGCTCCCACTTTGGAGCATAAGGCTGATTTCTCAGTTTCATTTATCATATTTACAGACGGTAGGACTCCTTGGACGGGTGATCAGCTCGTCGCAAGGCCTCTACCTAAACACAGGTCAACACAAACACAGAATAAACGCATACACACACCAAACATCCATGCCATATGTGTGGTTCGAGCACACAATCCCGGCTTCCGAGCGAGAGAAGACTGTACATGCCTCAGACCGCTCGGCTACTGTGACCGGCACTAAAAAGATTAATTCAAGAAAATACTACAGATTCTGGGTAAGTGTCTGTAGTTTTTACTGTTACAGTTTATTGAACCTCAACCCAAACAAATTTACAATGCTCTTCGCATAAACACTACCGCTCCCTCGTCGCTTTATAAGTTTCCTCTGAACTGATATGTCTCCAGCCACCAGAAGTTACCCATATTCCTTTTTACAGTTGAAAAAGTCAGATTTTTCTCCCCTTTACTACACATGCCTATTCCTATCTGTTGAACGTTTCGATATAGGGGGAAGAATCATGGCTTCCTCGAATCGCTCAGGTAGTGACTAGAGGCTTATATACGATCACAAAATATCAGAAACTTCCTGCGCCATTTCAGAATGATCACAGTCACATCTGTTCATTGCAAATCAGATCGAAAGAGGAAATTGCTTTGGGCAAAAGAATGTCCCTGTTCCATCTCGAGTTTCTGGTGACATAGGAGGAAGTTCTTAGATTTTGCTTTCATATTCCTCCTTTTCTACTACACTGGCTCCTTACTCACTTGGTACTAAGGAAATCCCACATCCTTCTCTGGCGTTGCCTTGTAATAAATTTTACTGGAATAGCGAAACTGATTACTTATGACAATATCATGAACACATTTTCCTCTTAACCCACGTGTTATTATTTAGCAGTGTGCCTCCACATTGCCTCCTCCGGGACTAGTGTCTTGCCATAGAGAAGAGGTTTAATGTTATATTTTAGCGCCCTGTTGCACTGATTTAAGTCCATGATTTTATTTCAACCGTCTTCCAGTGCATACACTCATCTATCTCCTCCTCTCTCTCGCACTACATGTTTCGGCACAAAAGTGCCATCTTCAGGTGCTTATTCGATTTACGTTAAACTAGTACACTGCATGCCTTGTCGTCTTCATATTAAAATAACTAAAATATATATTTATTATATATATTGATAAATATTAAATGTTACAAATATTAAAATTGTTCAGGATTTTTCATCCCTACGTCGTATCTCACTACGCAAGTCACACCTAACTATTTTAACGTAAATCGAATAAGCACCTGAAGATGGCACTTTTGTGCCGAAACATGTAGTGCGAGAGAGAGGAGGAGATAGATGAGTGTAAGCACTGGAAGACGGTTGAAATAAAATCATGGAGAAGAGGTTTGCTCGCCACATTGAGCCGGAGGGATATGCTGGCGGGAGCGCAAGCTTCTGGTAGTACTAATAATGCCAGGCAGGTCGAAGGTTAGGGACCAGAAGAAGTGTAGTCCCTGGTCTTTAGATTGGGGGTTAGGATGGTGGCTAACGACCCCAACCTGGAAAAACTAACGAAACCTCCAGAGAGGACCATGGAAGGGGCCAAGACCCAAACAGGGTCGTAACGCCAATAAGCAAGAGGAAAAGCATCCTCATTCGCTTGATGTAATAAGCGTTGCTAAGCAAAGATACTTAAAATGCTTCAAGCACTATAAGGAACCTGTTACGATTTCATGTCAAAGACGGAAATACAGGAATGGATACCATAGATTTTACTGTTTTTTAAAATAAAATACCATACAAAATCCCACACCACGCTTGACACATATGCTGGACAAACAAAACACGCTCATTTTTCAGAATCGCTTATTTGCATAACAACCTTTCGTAAGGATTAGCATTAAGTTATAATGATACAAAGAGTGTTATGATTATAAACAGAAAAGCGTTGAGCTTTATTTGTAAGAGGATTAGGTTGGATATTCCCTGCAATTATTTTAGACTACACGCATTACATATATATCAAGAGCAGATGACAACATGTGCATTGCTATAAATGGATCTGTAATATGCGCAAGGGCAGGAAAGGTTTCGGCTACTTGGAATAAAAGTGTAAAAAAGTAAGAAAACTTTTAGAAATGAAAAAAAGTAGATACTGCTTATGGATATGAATATGTGCCTGCAAGAATAAGTTGTAAAACAGTTCTCAGCACCTTATAAATGCAAATTATGTTGTTCTTAAAAATAAGTTTCTCAAAAAGTTTCGCTCTAGAAATACGCCACGCTGCTTCATTAAAAAAAATGCAGACTACAGTGTGAGCCGAGATAGCGCAGTGAGCCTTCTGCATGGATGCAGGCTGGAAGATACTCGTCAATGCTACGTTTCGACCGGCTCTATAGCTCAGTGAGCCTTCTGCATGGATGCAGGCTGGGTGATCTGAGTAGGAGATTTCGTCACTGCTACGTTGAGACCGGCTTTATAGCTCAGTCAGTCTTCTGAATGGATGCAGGCTGGACGATCTGAGTATGAAATGCTCGTCATTGCTATGTTCAGACCGGCTCTATGGCTCAGTGAGACTTCTGAATGGATGCAGGCTGGCTGATCTGAGTAGGAGATGCTCGTCATTGCTACGTTCAGACCGGCTCTATGGCTCAGTGAGACTTCTGAATGGATGCAGGCTGGCTGATCTGAGTAGGAGATGCTCGTCACTGCTATGTTCAGAGCGGCTCTAAAGCCCATAAATCGTTTTATTCAATGAAGTCATGTTGCATTTCGGCCAGGAAAACAGCCGGAGCATGAAGACAACCGTTCACCTCCATCTGGCACCGAGGTTAAGAACAGGTCCTGTCTTACGTGTTGTCACGTGTTCCGGGCTAGGGTGACTAATAACAATGGGTTGTGGATTAGACGAATTGATTTATTGAACACTCAGAAGTCGTAAATACATTAATTATAACACTCTAAAGATTACTGTGCCGGTCACGGTATCCGAGCGGTCTAAGGCATGCACTGTCTTCGCTCGCTCGGAAGCCGGGATCGTGGGTTCGAATCCCACTCAAGGCATGGATATTTGTGTGCGTTTTTCTGTGTTTGTGTACATGTAGAGGCCTCGCGACGAGCTGATCACCCGCCCAAGGAGTCCTACCGTATGTCTAAGATCTAGTAAAACCGAACGGAGTGATTCATGGAGTTAGGCCTAGGCCCAAATGAGGGCTGTAGCGCCAATGAAAAGAAAGAAAAAGATTACTGTAATTATAACACAAAATAAAGTATTCAAGGTCTGCTTGCTAGTCGTAGCTTGGTAACGAATCTTATCTGATTAACACTTAACTACTGAACAACAACAAACAAACAAAGAAACAAACTCCGCGTGTTGAGTCGGCAAGCGAACTATATCGACCGAGCGACCGCCGCTTGTCGGTGAAATTAGTGCGAACCTTTGCGGATAGAGGGTGCGTGGTCAGCGCAACGAATCCCCACTGCGTTAATTTCGGTTTTCTAGATCGAAGCCGCTACTTTTCCATTCAAGTAGCTCCTCAATTATCCTCACGAGGCTGAGTGTACCCCGTTTCAGACCCACTATTTCTCAGAAAATTTGGTAGCGCGGGGAATCGAACCCAAACCTCTGGATCTGTAGGAAGGAACTCTGACCACTAGACCACAGAGGCCGTCTGAACTACTGAACTCCCTGACTCCTGTCTGTATCTCTCACTGATCTGAATCTGAATCTCTGCCTTTCATAACTGCTAGGCGGCCGGAATAGAAGTCACCATGTTGAAGCGTTCCTCTGTTCTGTTGTGTTTTTACGGGAATGCCTTTGTTAACACCCGTTGCAGCAGAAACATTTGTTTACCTAGCCGTTTTCTAGCAAACATGGCTTCCGCTTCTCCTATTATTTCGCATTTTAGGCAGTGTAGTCGTTGCCTAGCAAATGGTCATATTCCGTCATATAACTTACGGCCTGGTGCATAATTAAACAGAGCGAAAGATTTACATTTACATTTATAAAGGGAAAACTTTATAGATTGCAGTGATAGTGTTCTGTGAGGAACGTCTGTATCTGTGTACTCTAACAATATCACAGATGTCAGTGCAACGCAACGTATCGTCTCAGAATTTCTGGACTTTTGGACTTTGTGCATCATCTGGCACTCTAAAGGACACTATAGAATACAGCGTTTCGGAAAGCGGATCTGTTTCCGTCCTCAGATAAGAGGTGGGAAACACTGACTCAGTTGTATCCGCTCTTTGTAACGGAACAAAGTAGGTATCATCCACATCTCATCTGAGGAAGGAAGCAGACCAAGTTTCGGAATCGTTATGTACGTTTGTGTTCTTTAGAATACCAGGTGATGGCCAAAGGCCAAAACCCCAGTAATCCTGAGTATTATACACCACCGTTAGAACCCTTCAGCATCAAGTCTTGTTTCCATGTCTGTGATGGGTCAGGCCAGCTGCTTGCAGACTGGAGAAAACGTGTCTTTATCAGAGAAGCTATGTTTGAAGCACGACTTGGAGCGAGAGAGGCTCAACCATAAGCTGCTTATTTTGGAATACTGTTCTCGTGTATTTTTGTTTTGCTGCAGAAGTGAGATTTCAAACTTCAGGAAATTGCACACAGAAACATAAAATCTTGCAAGAGATATGAATACGTGCCACTTACTACTATCTCGGGCTCTTGGAACCTATATATCTCTCGGAGGGTAAAAGTTGTTGAGAACAAGGGGATGTTTCCGTACAACATTTTACGTTTTGCTCCCCACACATAAATGTACACATCATGTTCAAAAACTTATTCTTTTGCTTTTAACATATTTGAGTGAACTCCAGATTTTATGCAGCAAATAATCAGAAGCCTTTTCGTCTTTTACTTCTTTTAACGTCGCCGTAACAACAGCTCAATCATGCACCGAATATATTTCGAATACAAATCAATACATTTCGCTTAACTAGACCGTTCTACCATACACCTCTCGATATGTCAACTCTTAAAGGAGAACGAAAGACACGTTGTACTTGAAACAAATCGCCTGCCAGTCAGTCCACATGCAATATTAAAAGTTGGAACTAATTTGTGAACGGAGCACGCGGTAGCGTAGTTGGTTGAGGGGCGGGTTCAAGTCCCCTTGAGGTCACTGGATTTTTTTTCAGTTGACCTAATCCTCCAGCCGCACTAGGCCCTGGGATTTACTCAGCCTCTAACAGAAATGAGCACCAGGAATTAATTAAATAATTTTCCTGGGGAGTAAAGGGCGGCCGGAGCGTAGGGCTGACATCACCGCCATCTGTGAGCCGATTGTCTAGATAATGTGGGACCCTAAACGTCTCACAACGCTATGGGCCTTCACGGCCTGGTACAGTGATAGCTTTAATTTACTTTTACTAATTTCTGAACGGCAGAAGTTTCACTGTTAGATAGTCACTCCGCTCTTTGTCTCGTAGCCTGAAATCCGTATCTGAACCTTACTATTCGATCCCCAGTAAAGAAAATGCAAATCATAAAACCCGACAGCGAAGTTCAATGAAAGAGAAGGAACTCAAAGATTCTCCTACTTACAATCTCGGTGTCACGTGATGTGCTGTAAAATTACTAAAGACGTTCACAACATGGATACTGAATGTTCTTACAGAGCAGGTTTCAAACACCCAATATTTATGATGCGATGACAAATAAAATATTCACGGACTTGTACAACTGCGGCTTCATGCTCTGGGCGGGCTATAACAAATGAAGAACTGAGTGAGTCTTGACGAAATTACCGTTTCATCCTGTCTGGGCAAAGTGACACCATCTAATTCAAGAACTGAGTAACGGTAATTTGACCACGGCGCCTACCGTTTTATCACTGGCACTACCGAACATTTAGACCATGTCTGCAGTACACGCTTGGATAGTTGCAACTAGTGTTGTTTGCTTAGCATATTCATCGTCGCGAATAGTGTATACAAGTGAATCGACTTTCATTAAATTTTCTGTTTATGTTTCTCGCAGAACCATACATAGAAATGTCTTCCACCATGACTACCTAAATTTTTAATTTTTTTCCAATTTTTTATTCTACAATGTTATATTTTAGCGTCCTGTTGCACTGATTTAAGTCCATGATTTATTTTATCCGTCTTCTAGTGCATACATTTATTTATCCCCTCTTTTCACTCTCACTACATGTTTCGGCACCAATGTGCCATCTTCAGGTGCTGATCCAATCCACGACAAACTAATTCATTGCATGCCTTGNTTTTATTCTACACTTTATAAAATACTTAACAAAAAAGCTGTTACTTTAACTTACTTTTTATTTTAATATCTATATGGCACCGAAATTCCGAAACATGTAAGGAAAAGGTAAAATAGTCCCTGTGCTTAGCTAATTAAGCATTACGCCATGAAGACGTATGGGGCGTGGAGGTGCAGATCCACGTTTTGACCTCGGCGCTAGTTGGAGGTGGTCAGCTTCACACACCTGCCGCTTTAGCCCCAGGGAAAGCGCCCCTGGTACCCACTGTACAGAAGACTGGGTGAGGCCCAGAGCCCCTCTGGACGACGTGGAGAAGACAAAATTCTTCATCCTACCGGAAGTTGAACTCCGACCTCTCCGTCGTCCAGCCCATAACCAGTCGCTATTCTGACTGCGCTATTTCGGGTCCCGAATGGGTTGGTATAGACTGAAGTTATGTGGCTTAGGATAGAGACACAGTGGAAGGCTGTTGTGAGCTCGGTAATGAATCTTCGCGTTCCGTAAATTATTGAGAAGTTCTTGAGCAGCTAAACGACTAGCGGCTTGTTAAGAAGGACCCAGTCCCACGAAGACAGTTGTCAGGTTTATCATAAAACGTTTTCTAAGGATCTTTTCATTCATTGCTTTACATGCTAACATCTTACTAACATAATCTTAAATTGGAACTAACATTTGCTATGTTAGGATTTATTTACATTTATCCTTAAAACTTCTTATTTTTGTTACCCTCATATTTAAGCTTTTATTTTCGAACCTGAGGTTCATATGACACTTCTCATTCGGACATCTTCATCTACTGTCTTACATGGTAGAAGTATACAGAGATAAAGGAGAACAGAATAAATTAAACAAGAAGTTCTGGGAAGAACCAATCGCCTACTTTCCATCGATACAACACGGATCGCATAGAAAACGACGCGTCCAACAATTCTTCTATTTCTTTCGTGTGTATTCGTGGCAGCCGTAACGTCTTTAACGAGCTGTTGACTAGCAACGATAGTGGAACAGTCATAGACACACAGACTGACGGGAGGGATTTATAAAGTAGCCGTTGAGATGGATCCAGCTTCCATGATATATGTAACAAGATATACAAGGATTGGTTCAGCCATTCAAAAGTGAACTGGTGGGGGGGGGGGGGACAGGCTCAGTGACAGCATGGAGGGCGCCAAAACCAAATTTTATTTTTTTTTAATGTGGAAAATACATTAATAACAATACTACAGGGAATATTAACATTATTTTAAGGATGTTCCAGCAAAAACTGTTTCGTTTTATTAAGTTTATATTTTTGAACGTACGTTCATATAAAGCGTTCCGTTCGGATAACTTCATAAATTCTTTTCCACAAAAAAATCACATAAACTTCTGAAGGTGTCTAATAAACAGATAAACGTATAGGGCGAAGAGGGTAAAAAGTAAGATTTCAGAACATCAAATATGCGAAGTTGTGCTTTACTGTGGTTGTATATGTGTGATAATATAGACAATATAACGACACAGAAAAAATTAAGTACATGTCAACTATTTACGATTTGTCATAAACTTTACAAAACAAATGCATTTCAATATAAATTTCATGAACAGAAACAAAATCGGTCTGGAAAATAAGCTAAGCCAAGAGACCAAGACAGAAGCACGAAACTGTCCAAACAGCCCTTTGGGAGTCTACAGAACTGTAACCTTATTGCTTTCTCTTTAATTGGAGTAATATATTAGGAGTAATTTTAAAAGGAAACATTTTAAATGTAACTGTATTTCTCGAACACTAAGCGTCTCCTTTCTCTGGTTCAAGCGACGTTTCAGAGGCACATGTCATTACACCCTCAGTTCGTTCTGAAAGAAAGAGAAGTTTATTTCATTTGCAGCAGGAATTGCGAAACAAAACACAAACTGCTGGAGACGTTTCTTGTCCGTTCTCCCACAGATAAAAACGTCATTGCTTTTGTACTCATTCTTTTCACCGAAAGGAAGAGAAGACATTTCCGTTATAGCGCGTTAATTACAGTTGGAACCAGAACTAATTTCACGCTCTCCGACTT
>NW_019718272.1:761079-783472 GCF_002891405.2 Cryptotermes secundus
GCGATTAGTTGCTGGCTTCCCACCGCGGCGGCCCCGGGTTCGATCCCGGGTCTGGTCAAGTAGGATTTGTGATGGACAAAGTGGCGCTGGGGCGGGTATTCTCCGAGTACTTCGGTTTCCTTTGCCAATCTTCTTTCCACCAAATTCTCCATCATCATAATCACCCGGGGCAGGCTACAATAGGCCAATCAGTGGCCGCCGTTCCGAGTGGACCCAGTTGGAATCCACCCCCCACTAAGCGAATTTAAAGAAAAAATCATCTTGCTAACGTAAATAAATAAGGCCTACTTAGTATGAAAAATGAACAAAAAATCTATCTATGGTTATACAGCCCTTGTGGACCTTGGCCGCTTTTTCGGTTTCGTAATCTATACACAGTCGGGGGAGCCGGGATAGCGCCGTCGGTATAGAGACTGGCTACTGGCTGGATGACTGAGGGGTCGGATTTCGAGTCCCGGAAGGGTCAAGAATTTTATCTTCTCCAAATATTTCATATCGAACTTGGGTCCACCCAACATCCTATCCAATGGGTACCGAAACTCTTTCCCAGGGGGTAAAGCGGCCGGGGCGTGAAGCTGACCATTCACTTCCAGCTAGTGCAGAGGTCAGGAAAATGTGGGTCTATACATCCGCTCCCCTATACGCCTTCATGGCGTAATGCTTAATTCGTTGAGCACAGAGAAAACTTGACCATTACACAGTCGCTAAGGCTCCTTGGATGGGGAATCAGCCCGTCACAAGGCCGCTATCTACTACACACAGAACAACACAAATACAGAATAAATGCACTGAGACATTCATACCTCGAATTGGATTGGAACCCACGATCCCAGTGTTGGAGCGAAGACGGTTCATGCCTTAGACCGCGCCACCAAATTGAGGAAATGGTTTTGAAAAATAAGAGTACTTCGAATTACAACATACCTTTCCATTTTTATTATAAATCAGTTTACAGGGCACTGAGAGAATATGAAAAGCGAACAGAATAACTGCTAACATTGGTTATTCAATGTGCCGGAAACATTACTACGTCAAAGCGGTACCCTGGAATTTGTTTGCTTTTAACTTAATGAAAAGAGCGCAAGTCACCACACGGAGACGATGCAGCATAAGATTTCTGTGTTGCACTTTATTATATTTCATACGGCTTCTGAAAGGATATTTACATTTCTGTTTCAAAGTTCAGACACAGTGTTTCCTAGAACAGGCCCAGCATGGAACTGGTACACTATAATGTATGTCTGAATAAAAGTTCAGAACCATGGAGGAATAAAGAAAAGTGGTTACTGGTAACTGGTAAATTCTACATTGTTTCAAGGCTATCATTCATAATTATAATTGATATTATTACCATTATTATTATTATCTGCATGTGCAATAAAACAATAAACTGAATTATTATTATTATCCTCTGAAAATCTATACTTTTCATTTAGTAATTAAATATTTATATGTTTCATTTCTCACTTCTTAATAACACTTAGATTCATGTTAATGAAATTATTATTATTGCTATTATTATCATTTGTTTTTTACTTTTCTACATTATTGTGTTTTCCCCAGTGCTTGTCTGTAATTTTTCTATGACTTTATAATGTGTTTGTCTATAATGTAATTACTTGTATCTACACTGTGCTCTGCCTGTAATTGTCCTTGCGGCTGTTGACTCGGCACATAAATAATAAAGAATTGAATTATTATTATTATTATTATTAGTAGTAGTAGTAGTAGTAGTAGTAGTAGTAGTAGCAGCAGCAGCTGAAGAGAAATGTACAATGAGGAGCTTCATCCTAAACACATTTAAATGATAAGACGCTGAACTGAAGGAGAACTAGAGGGGACGAATACGTAAAACTCAAGGAAGAGATGAGAAATGCACACAAACATTTCGTCGCAAAACCTGAATGGAAAAGACCTCTTTGTAGACTTAGTCGTAGATGTAAAGATAATATTAAAATTAGTAATAAATATTATATGAGGGTGTTGGCATTTGGCCTATTCAGCTGGCTGATGATAGGGACAAGTGGTGAATTCTTTTGAACTCAGTAACACACCTTCGGTTTCCGAAAAGAACATGAAGAATTTTGTAACTAAGCTACATATGCTTGTCAAAAAGGACTATATCCTATGCAGGTAATTAATGATGAATATCATGATGCTGATGATGATGATAACAATTCAGTTCAATTCTTGATGTATTTTCGTGCTGAACTCAACACCCAATGGCCAATTACAGAGCCAGCACGAATTCAAACAGCAATAACAATAAGACAATGGAAGAAAAACGAATAGAAAACAACAAGGAAACACAAAACAAAGAAAAGTATATCAGTATCTACTAGGATGTCTACAAACTGTACTTGGGGTTGAAACACATCTAGCTGAAGGGCAGTGGTTAGAAGAGCATGTTAACATGGTGCAGTTCTAATGTTTCGAGTAGGAACCTAAAGGTCGACTATTTCAGGGACAGAGGGGAAACATTTAGCTTTTTAATAACAAAGCATCAAATGATGACGCCAGTTACGAAGTGTCAGCGAACTTAATCTTTCCAATAAATGATCATAGTAATATTTTTGTGGCAAAGGGGTGAACATTTTATTTTATATGGCCTCAAGTATATTGGAGTCAGTAAACGTAACAGAGTTCCGAGCAGCAGAATCATATTCGAGTTTAGGTCTGACAAAAGTAAAATATAGCATCAGTAGACTGTCTAAGGAGGGAAAAGAAAATACTGTTACATATACACACATTGCTAGGCAACGGTTTGGTAAAAAAGTTCCCGCGAAGACCGATTATTGGTAAACAGTCTGTTGATAGGTTACGCAATAATAGATAAGGCTGTGTTTCCTATGTCGTCCGCGCAGAGCAACAGTAAGAACGGGGTTCTCTGTGACCAGTTGCTAGGTTACGCAACGGTTCTTACAATAGAGCTATGTTTTCTGTGTGGCCCGTGTGGCGGCTATATAACGAAATTCCCAGTATAACCGAAGGAGTGACAGAGTAAGTTAATGGGCAGTTACGAGTCATTCATAAACTAGAGGAGTGAGTCCAGAAGAAATTTTAGTTCCGAGGTTCCAGAGCGATTGAAGACGAATTAGCAAGAAGACTTCATAGTGTGTTAAAGTGCTAGTTTCTGTGTTGGGATCCGTTGCCAGGAGACGTCTAGTGAAGACGGACAGTCCTACTGCGTGTGCAACGGTGAAATGTAAAGTGTGTAAATCAGCGATAACTCTGTATTTAAGTGTGATTAAGGCCGCTCCATAGTTCAAGCGGTTAGTCGCTGGCTTCCCACCGCGACGGCCCGGGTTCGACCCCGGGTCTCGTCAAGTGGGATTTGTGGTGGACAAAGCGGCGCTGGGGCAGGTTTACTCCGAGTACTTCGGTTTCCCCTGCCAATCTTCATTCCACCAATTGCTCCAAAATCACCCTCACCTATCATATGAGGCTCGTACAATAGGCCAGAAGTAGCCGCAGTACAAGCGACTTAGTCCCACCCTTCTAGCAATAAAAAAAAAGTGTGATTAAGAGAAATTGTAACCAAGGTGCTAATAAATCAAATCATCAGAACTAGAATCCGTTATTTTCGTCACGTGTACGGCCCTACACGTGACAATATTATTATGCGAATTAGCCTTAGAAATTTCAGTGATGTGAAAAATGAAAACTGACGTGATCATGAAAATTAAGTTTACAATCAACATGCACACTCAGATCCTTAAAACAGTCCTTTCACAATACAAAATAATTTCCAATAATAATAATAATTATAAAAACAACAATAATGTAATATTACCTGCGGCGGTTGTAGTGTTGTAGCTGCACTCATTCTGCACATTACGTTTTCAACGCAGTGACATTCAATAAAGAACTTTTTTTTTCAAATATATATGATGAGATAATTTTTCATCTGACTGTACTCCTCAGTTCAATCATAGATGTAAGCAACACGTAACAAGCTGATGAAATAATGTTTGAACAAATATGATATATAAAACTTTTTTAAAACTGGCTGCAAAAACACATCTAATCGTATTTCCAGAAATGCAGATTGTTATAATAATGAACAATTTGTATTACGCTGTAACTTGTTTCTCTCTTAATGACTCTCCAACCTGGACTTTGGCCGCTTTTTCAGTTTCTTAGTTCTATACAAAGTCGGTAGGACTTCTTAGACTGGGGATCAGCCCATCGCAAGGCCGCTACCTACACAAACACAGAATAAACTCACACAGACACCGTGCCTTGAGTGGAATTCGAACCTATGATGACAGTTTTCGAGCGGGAGAAATCGGTTCATTCTTTAGGCAGCGCGGCCACTGTGATCGGCATTTTGCGACCCTGGGAAGCAGTAACTAGGTAGCTCCAGTCACCGTGTCTGATGTTGGAAATTAATTAGTGTAACTCCTAAGCAAATCTAACGGGTTGGAATGGAAAAAATGTTGGTTTCATTTCATTAGATTATATTTTATGACAAGCCTTGAAAGTATACGGCAGTCGGAAACGCCGAAGTAAGCAGCATCATAAAAACCCCTTTGTTTTTTTTTCCCCCGAGAACAAACAGTAAAATAATAAAAACAAGAGGGATGACGGTTTAGAACGAAACGTTGACAAAGACGAGTATTTTAGAGGACATTGCAGAACAAGTTTCAGAGAGTAAGAACAAAGGAGAAAGGTAATAATGAGAGGAGAGGATGACTAGTTGGAGAATTATGTAGCTGTATGCAGTAAACTGTCGAACTAACATATCTACTGCCGCCCGCCCCCCTCCGAGTTCCCTGTATGCTGTTTGTAGTCGTTTTGAAAAGCAGACAGCAGAAGAAAACAATATTTAACTCCACATAAAATTGAGGATTTTTTTTTTTTTTTTGAGTTTATGGAGGTTGTTATGACTTTACATGTTCGGAAATGGCGGTTTATCCTTCTAACTGCAAAGAGTATAGATAAGACAACATGAAATGCACAATGAAACCTCTCCGAGATGTTTAACTCTATGGAAACGGAATGAATTCCTTTAATTCTATAACTCTGTCAGTCTAAGGCTTGATGCTATGTGGAAATTAAACATATCCATTAGAAAAACGAAATTAATTATATGTTGGTATTTCTTTGGACTTTCTGAGAAGTAGTGGGTCTGGAACGGGGTCCACTCAGCCTCGTGAGGATAACTGAGGAACAATTTCAAGGAAATAGCGGCTCCGGTCTAGCAAACCGAAATTAACGGCCGTGGTGATTCGTTGCGCTGACCACGCGACACTCTCTATCCGCAAAAGTTGGCACTAAACTTCTCCGAGAAGAGGCGGTCGCTCTGTCGGTATAGTTCCCTTGCGGACTGAAATCACGGCCCGGATTCCAGCTCGGATCAGGCCAAGTTGGTTTTGTGGTGGACAAAGTGTCGCTGTGGCAGGTTCTCTCCAAGTACTTCGGTTTCCCCTGTCAATTTTCATTCCACCAAATTCTCCATCATCATAATCACCCGGGGCAGGTACAAGTTTAATCAGTGGCCGACGTGCCGAGTGGATCCAGCTGGACTCTTACCCCCCACTATGTGAATTAAAAAAAAATTAAAAGAAAAATTGTTGCCCGCTCAAAAAAAAAAATCAGCCAAGAAAGCAGTTGTTCAGGTCAATATTCAAACACAGTACCTCCAGACAGAGAGACGTGTCACTACCGATAAAATGTGCTAGTTGTTGTTGTGGAGAATGTTGATGACTAAACTTCACAGGTCAAGGATATCGTACCATCAGCATCTCCTGAACTGATTGTAGTTACATACAATTAATGCAGGTTATTATACGGAATGGGAATCAGACGTGTTTAGAAGTCAATTTCATGTATCAAGCCTTAGAAAGAAGAGATCCGCCACTGAACGAATGAACCTCAGCTGAGTAATGATCACAGACAGACAATTATAATTTATCCCCGGCTTGCCATATCATCGGCCTTTACATAAAGGAAAGAGTCTTCTAGAAAGGCTAATTCGTTAATGTGATTCATTTTATGAATAAAATCTCTTAATGATGCCTCTCTTTCATATCGCTTGTCTCTCTTTCAACTCCTCTTGACTCCTACAGAGTCATAAGGCCTCTCGTTAGGTTTCGGCCAATTACACGAGCTTTTTCGCCAATTCACGAAATCTGTCAAGAAAATAACGCGAATTGATGACTGCAAATTGGAATAAATTCTTCTTCAGTTAATGTTCAAAACATCGTGATCTCAGTTTCTTTTTAATTTAAGCCAGTTTCATCATTCAGTTCGTCTGAAAATAATAACAGTTAATTATCAGAATCCAAAAGTAATTTCTGCTATAAGACTAAGAATGGGATCGCATTTACAAATGGAATTAACAATGCAATTTTCCTTTCAAATATCTATAGTGTTTCTCGAAGTATATGCAGTAATTCCGCAAAGCGGCGTTGCATGGTCAAGTATGTCCTATTTGTTCAAATGTATTAACGTGTGATTTCACAAGAAACATAAATTATATGAAAGGGTGTCGAAGTATGACAAACATCCATTCATTGTGTCTGAAAATGATATAATTTACTGTTTCAAGAATGCTTCTTCATACATGGCATATGAAATATTAATCCTATTCACGGCCATGTTTTTTCTTTGATACTCTGAATATTTAATAAATGATCGTGAACATACACACACGTATATGAGGGAGAATAATATTACAATTTATTTTCGGGGAATAGAATATGAAGATATGAATAATAATAAAATGCAATAAAGGAATTTAATTAACATGAAAACATAAACGAATTCAATAATTGAAATTAATTACTTGACCAAATGAATGTCTACTCAAATGAATTTTGAAGGAGATTCTGCATAGTGCAGTTAGTGAATTGTAGGCTCAAATAAAACCAAAAGTTTAAAGAGACAAATACATTCAGAGAAATACCATAAAACCTAACAAAATTCTAAATTTTGTACATGAAGTCAATCTTCCTTCGTTCACGTATACATATTATGTACTCATTCAGTAAAACCTAAGATTTTTTCTTGTTAACATCTTCCAAAATTCATTAACACATGCAGGCTAAATTCTATTAAATTCATAAAAGTAAAAAAGTAAAACTATCCTTGTAAAAGGCCGTGAAGGAACATAGGGTTTTGGGACGTCGAGGTTCTCACATTCTCTCTAGAGAATCGGCTCACAGATGGAGGTAGGTTTGTCAGCCTTACGCGCCGGCTGCCCTTTACCCCGCAGGAAGATTACATAGAATAGCCTAGTAAAAGTAAAGCTATCCCTGTACCAGGCCGTGAAGGCCCATAGGGTTGTGAGACGTTGAGGGTCCCACATTATCTAGACAATCGGCTCAAAGATGGCGGTAAGGTTGTCAGCCTTACGCGCCGGCCGCGCTTTACTCCACAAGAAAATTATTTAATTAATTCCTGGTACTCATTTCTGTTAGAGGCTGAGTGAACCCAGGGCCTAGTGCGGCTGGAAGGATTAAGTCAATTGAAAAAAATCCAATGACCTCATCGGGACTTGAACCCGTGACCTTCCGTCTTGTAGCATAGCCCCTCAACCAACTACGCTACCGGGTCCCCCCTGTCAATCTTCATTCCACCAACTGCTCCACAATCACCCTCACCTATCATCTGGGGCTGGTACAATAGGCCAGAAGTGGCCGCAGTACAAGGGACTTAGTCCCACTTCACTAGCATTAAAAAAAATTAACGTCATGGATTAGCTTCTACGTCAATCTGTTCAGTTTCAAATTGAACTCAGACGTTTCTTCTTAGCCTTGCCTCATTCCTTTCCGTTGGTGGTTTATGATTCCAGACACGAGAATCCCAATCAGCCCTTACCTGTTCCAAAACTTCACTCTATCCATTACAATAACGATTTTCATTTGAATTTATTATCCCACATCTTAGGTGCAAGCGACAGCGTAGTTGGTTAAGGCACTATGCCACAAGCCGGAAGGTCGCGGGTTCCATTCTTCGAATCTAGGTCACACCATTGAATATCCTGAATGAATTGCTTTATGGTTTTCTTCAACCACTACAGATAAAGGCCAGGATAGTGCCTCAAATTGTATCCTGATCGCTTACTTTCACATCCCATCCAACTATACACTAACGAGTCATGAGGCACAGCAAGCTATACAGGCTTAGTCTGGGCTAGCCGCACTCTGTAGGTATAGTTAGTGCCTCGTAACTTTAGCCGCGCGGAAAGGTATACACTGTTGTGGAGCGGGCGAAGCTGTACGCTTGCTGTGGTGACGTTCAGAGCTACTCCCCGAGCGGAAAACATTGCCTGTGGAAACCAGGAGTAGATACGCAATGTACTATACACCTGACAACACTCAAATACGCTACATTCCAAACTGGTAGTACCCAGGCTGACGTAAGCTGATTACACTGCTCCCCCAGCTCCGCGATAGATGGCATGACCCCTCTAACATGGCTAGAGTTCCGAGGAACTAACAGTAGTCGATCTGTGTTTGAAAATTTTTGTTAGGCAGCCTCTCTATGTGATTTAACAGGTTCTGGGTTTAACAGTTCCTAATAAATGTTACATAATTAATTCATTTTTTTTCTTTTCAAATCAAAGCGGTACCACTGCGGTTAATTTCAATATTTCTATTGATATCCGCAACACAACACTAAACAGAATAGCTATCAAATTACTGCGTTTTCTAAGGCCAAAGTTCAAGTTAAAATTGTTTGAAAGTTGCCATTGCATAAGAGTTCATTTCCGCCAGATTAACCAATTTCTTAGAGACAACAAATTCCGTTAAAATTTCATATAAATATTTTATTTCCATCATACCATTCGCCTTCTTAAAACTGATAAACGAAAACAAAAATTAATAAAATTCATCGGCCTCCTCCTTTATCAAACTCAATTCAAACAAATAATCAGTTCTTTCTCTTAGTCTTCTAAAACAACATTGATAGTCTCCTAAAATTTCTTTTATATATTGAACCAGCTGTTTCAATAAAATAACAGTCAAAATTTTATAAATTACATTTAGTAATGTTGAAGAACCCACATTGGTTATAAAAGTAAATTGTGTGGGGAGTTTGCAGTTGTAGACGGAGTGAGGTCCCGTAAGAATCATGCCAGGAAGGAAGGGAAGCAAGAACATTACTTCCCTGTTGTGACGTGGTACCGGAACGTGCTCCGTGAGATAAGGGCCGAAGAACGTATACTTCGACGTTCCTAGGTAGAGCTGTTCCTGTCTTCTTGCTGTTACTTTAAAGAAGTCTAAAGAAAGAGTGCACACGTTAAACACACCACACAGTATGGAAACTGACTACTTTAAAAGAGAAGGGACATTTCAGAGTAATGATTTTACTATTTTCACAGTGTGTATCCTGTTTCGTGTCACAAACATATGGTTTAGCAAGGTTATACGTCAACACAATAAAGAAATCGTTTTTCAATCAATCAATATTTCTCAGATTCAATTTTATTACTTACAGCTACATGTTTCGGTCTTCATGGGACCATTATCAGGCAGTTTTATATAATTATTATATTATTATATAATAGTATTAACCTTTAGTCATATTATATAATACTACCTGATGATAGTTCAATGAGGACAGAAACATGTAGCTGTAATAAATAAAATTNTATGATGACTCCTTGGACGTACGTTCAGCCCATCGGAAGGCCGCTACCTAAACACAGGACAACACAAACACAAAATAAACGCACACACACACACACACACACACACACCAAACATCCATGCAGCGAGTAGGATTTGAACCCACGATCCCAGCTTCCGAGCGAGCGAAGATAGTTCATGCCCTAGACAGCGCGGCTACAGTGATCGGCCACTTCTTTCGTCACAGGACATGAAATGTTTCGATTTCGTAGAGATACATTAGACGTTTCTAAAACAGCCACTATAATGAAGAGGTATAGGCCTATGTCATTGATGTGTAAGCATTTCGGAATGAGTGGGGAAGGATTTCCCTTACGTCATTACTAGTCCTCTTGTTAATATATTTACGATAAAAGACCACATTTAAAAATTATCTGCTTTGTAGGTATCACATTGAATGGTCATAAATCATTTCTCCAATTTATACTTCATCAGATTTAAACATAACCAAACATATTTCACATAAAATCTTAATCATCTTAATGATACATGAATTTCGTCGCATGTAGCATTTCTTTTATTGCTAGTGTGGTGGGACTAAGCCCGTTGTACTGCGGCCACTTCTGGCCTATTGTACCAGCCCCAGATGATAGGTGAGGGTGATTATGGAGCAATTGGTGGAATGAATATTGGCAGAGGAAACCGAGTACTCGGAGAAAACCTGCCCCAGCGCCACTTTGTCCACCACAAATCCCACTTGACCAAACCAGGGATCGAACCCGGGCCGCCGCGGTGGGAAGCCAGCGCGGCCTCCCATGTAGGATACTGATCATTTGTGGGAGACAACGTTTTTGAGAAAGTCGATAGAGTTCAATTTGAGTTTTGCGAGGTTATGAATCAAAATGTAACTCCTACTAAAGTTCTTGCTGTAGACCGCAGAACCAAATGTAGTCGCTGTGTGTTCTGTGATTCTGGAAATGAAGAGAGAGCCCGGGCTAACGGAGAGAGAGTTTCTCCTGATCACGCATTCACGCTACATATCCCAATCCGATAACGCATAACGTGGTGAGATAACTTCCTAACGACAAAACAAATGGGAGATGCCTCGGGATTATGATGGCAAAGGACAGTGAGGATACAAAAAGCCACATATTGCTAACTCCATTGTAAAGTTCCCGTCTTTAAGGGCTTAATATCAGAGTAGCAGAGGAAGCATGAACTTGGATGTTTCAAGAATAAATGAAAAAACAGGAGCGTCTTATGTGTTAGGAACACAGTACAGTGTACGCTCGATACACCGCGGTTTTGATCACAACACCAAGCACAATTACACTGGGCCCGTGATACACCGTGGGTTTGAAGGACACCTAAAGTGCTCGCCTTAGAAACTACCCGTGTTATAAGTGAAATTGTTATTTACGTATTCTGTCGTATTGGGTGATATAATCACCACCGCAGTATAAGTAGACGCGGTATATAGGGGGCCCATTCTATATACAAAAATGTCAATTCCACATATAACGCGGGTACAGAAGCTGAACCTCGAAATCCGTGTTATATCGAGGGTCCACTGTATTTTAGACGTCCCATAAACCTGGAAAAGCCGGTCACGGTAGCCGAGCTGTCTAAGGCATGTCTGTTTCGCTCGCTCGGAATCCGGGATCGTGGGTTCGAATCCCATAGAAGGCATGGATGTTTGGTACGTGTATGTGTTTATTCTGTGTTTGTGTTGTCCTGTGTTTAGGTAGAGGCCTTGTGACGAGCTCTTCACTCGTCTAAGTAGTCCTACTGTTTGTAAAATGAAGGTGAAACTGAAAATCAGAGGCTGTAGAGCCAGTGAAAAAAATAAAGGTGCAGAGAATTACACTTTCTAAGTACAATATTTTAAAATATCGCGTATTTTTATACCCTCACTGACACAGTGTCTAGATCGCGGATAGGAGCAAAATCGGATCTGTAGGACTGCGTAATAATTTCGTGACGTCACTTCCCTCTCTTAAGATACCGCAAGAAGTTTGCAGTGTACTACATCCAACTGGATAGGAACTTGAAGTATAAATAATTTGATGATTGTAGAATTTTAACGCTCTGCTACGTCACCAAGGAATTCAAATTTCACAATCCACTCTTCCCACATTGAGAAAAGGAACACAATTCAAAATTCAATCAGTTGTTTCTTATTTTTCGTACTGTCTAAAGAAATCTCCATTTTTAGCAATAAGCCTTCACTTTCCTTCGCAAGACTCCCCTAGTTCGAACGTTAAGCCATATATTACCCATACGGAGCCCTGATATTAAATTACTTCCTCCGAGAATGAACAGGGGGGAAAAAATGTAAAATATAAGACAAATAGCTTCTCCCAGTATTACCGAGGGATAAGACACAATGCCAAAATGTAATAAAATTTCAATATATTGCCCTAAAATATATTTATAAAATATTGATGGGAACGTAACGAATAAAAGTATTTGTTAAAAAGACAAAACGGACTTCTGAATCACACCTTATTAGGGTCTTAGAGATTTGCAAGCTAAATAATATTGCATCCTAGCATGAACTTCAATAGCGCTACCTTCCAACAATTGCGCGAAAACCATTCCTTGAACGAACCTCAAGACTGCAGATATTCACGTAGTACAAATATCACGCAAGCATACGCAACATGCAGACCCATTGCCTTTAACAGCTGTGTAAACAGAAGACAGTACAACAGCCGTTGCTAGGGAAGAGTTCTGTGGCTATGTTGTTTCCCTGGAAAACAGGGAACACGCAATAATGGAAGATACGTCTTCTGTGGGGTCCAAGCCGAGGCTCTATAACGAGAACTAGTAGTTCAGCCAACAAAACTTTTAAAACTTTTAAAATAAAGCAACAGCACAGATAGGGTCTAATGTTAGGGTTCGCGTATTTCATGCCGGACTGCTAGCTTGAAGTCAGTTTGCATCCGGAAGGTCCTGCGACCGGTCAACTCGATCAAAATTTTCCGTGGTTTTCCTCGGTCCTAGAGTAAATGCTGAGTTGGTACCCAAATTCTACGTTGCAGCCCTCCCATTGGTAACATCAAAATTTCGCCCAAATACAGCCCTCCCAACGTTAGCAAAAAATTTACTATAATACACTCCTTCCGGCGTCATAAAAATATAAAAAATCCGACTATATGCTCTACCTATACCAGAAGGACAAGTGGGCACTGCCTGGGAATCTTCAAAATCGAAGATATAGTTTCTTACCCCTCCCTAATGTAGGGTCTCTCACTACCAACCCCACCACACACACACACACACACACACACACACTTCTTTTCTTCTGTCTCTCAGCTGTTCGCGAGTCAGTTGAGAGCAGCACTTGTGAGTAGTGAGAAGCTACTAGGTGAGGCCAGAGGCAGTTCGTGAACCCAGAGGAAGGGGAACGTCCACTACCAAGCAACAGCTATTGAAGACTGAGAAGACTTTTATGTGTGCTGTAGTTACAATGATCTTTTGAGTGTGTAACTCAGTGAGACTGTCGTAGTTATTTGTAATTATGAGTGCCAGTATCCAATAAATCCAGTTACTAATCAAATCCTCGTCTCTAGTTACAATGAAACCCGTGATAGTATATATATGCTCGCTTTCTACCCAGGGGGTTAGACTCACACTTAACAAATTTCTAAGCGAGAATGGCTAACGACCACATTTGCTTTAGGATGCGCAAAAAAAATGTTTACGTTTAAAACTAATTACTTACTCAGAGAAGCATGAATCTGAATAATTATATTGCGCCGCTCCTGAAGGGGGGAATTCGGCTAGCAACGTAACTCACTGCAAAACTTCTGCTTACTTTTCAGCATACAAGAGCAGATACAGCGTCTGTAGTCACAGAAATACGTGGCAGTTACTGGCTTCTCGTACGTTTATTTATGTAAAAGTTGTCAACCTTTTAACTAGGCAAGTTTATCTCTGACTTTTATCGCGGCGAGGAACGTTCTGGAATACTAGTGAATGATTCTGTGATTATTTAATGACACTATTTCAGAAGAATGGAATCGGAGAGCATGATAATCACCAAGAGTAAAGAGAAAAATATAAAGTAAACTATCGTGGCATTTTATAGAATAATAACATTCCATATCAGTGGTAGGACTTAGTAGAATTCCACATCATGAAACAAATACCATTAAAACTTTTGCTCCAGAAGAGCAAACATGGAAACCGAAGAATGCCGCCTTCTGGGATGTGGCTTCTTGTAGATCTTGTGTGAACCGACGTTTTGGAGGAACGTATCGCTTCGATCTTCAAGGTAGACTGCAGCCATATGAAGATAGAGTTGATACGTTCCTCCATAACGTTGGTTCACATAAGATTTACACGGCGTCACAACATAGAAGATGGCATTCTTCATAGCCATCGGCGTGAAAGCCTCAAATATTACAAAAATGGAATCCATTTTTCTTCCTAGGAATGTGAGGTAATATTTGGAACAAAATGTATTAGGTTCGTTCTCTTTCAAAATTTTACTAAACATTAAAACAATTTACAACTGCAGAAATTCCTTTCTATGTTGGCGCTTACTATTATCGTAAATTTTACATAACAAATTATTATCGCACTGAAATGATATAATGAACGTAATTATGTAATGCAATAATGTAATGATGTAATGAATGTAAATGATGTAATGAATATCACATAGACGAGAACCAGCTTTGCGCTACTGCATTAATAATGATTAGTCTGAATTCAGAAATAGCTTTCCTTCCATCCATGGTGGCCTTTAGGCCCGCTTATAAAATATTCCATTTTCATTTGAATGTGTAACAAAGTTTCAAACAAAAAGGTGATCCATATTTTTAATAATAATATGTAAGCAGGTGAAGGAAAAAAGGTAAAGTTGTCCTTATACTTAACTAATTCAGCACTGCGCCATGAATGCTTGAGTGGGAGTGGATGTATGGGTCCATTTATTTTTGAACTTGGCACTAGATGGAGATGAGTAGTCAGCTTCACGCCCCGACCGCTTTGCCCGTGAGGAAGAGTCCCTGGTACTCAGGGGATGAGAGGCTGCCTTTGCCACAGGCGTGCAGAAGAGAAAATCTTTCCCCATACAGGGGCTAAATATCTGACCCCTCACTCGTCCAGCCTGTAGTCAGTCGCTGTACCGGCTGCCCTATCCCTACTCCGTATGTAAGTAACAGTAAATTAAATATTGTGGTATCATGTTTACCGATATTTATCTGGTTAAAAAATAAGAATAATTGTTGTTTTAATCATGAAACAAACCTATAATTACTAGTAGCTTTAGTCACAAGAAGTGATTCCTTCGTAAATTGATATTAAGCATGTCATTCTCAATTTTTGCCGATAACACTTTCAATTAATATTTCACCATGCAGAGGTACGAGGTGCCGGTCACGGTAGCCGCGCGGTCTAGGGCATGTACTGTCTTCACTCGTTTGGAAACCGGGATCGTGGGTTCGAATCCCACTCAGGGCATGGATGTTTAGTTTGTGCGTGTGCGTTTTTCTGTGTTTGTGTACAGGTAGAGGCCTTGCGACGAGCTGATCACCCACCCAAGGAGTCCTACCGAATGTGTAAGATCTAGAAAAACCGAAGTGAACGGGGGGGGGAAGAGGTACGAGGCCTACTCATTAACAATCTCGTAATTTGTCATTGCTCAAATACGTCATCACAGAACCGTGTGGTGCATATCTGTTTCACAAAGTATTACGCGAACATGAAGTTAAAGGGTTAGAAATAGGGTAGTCGTTACACAGGTTCATTCGTAATGGAGCAGATCATAAAACGATTATACCCCCTCCAGGTGCAAACCGTGAGCCGGGATAGCGCAGTCGGTACAGCGACTGGCTACGGGCTAAACGACCGAGGGCTCGGACCTCTAGTCCCGGTAGTCAAAAATTTTCTCTCCTCCACTTCGTCCAGACCGGTTCTGGGGCCCACCCAGCCTCCTATCCAATGGATATCGGGGGCTATTTCCCCGGGGGTAAAGCGACAGGGGCATGAAGCTAGCCCTCACCTCCAGCTAGTGCCGAAGTCAAGAAAACATGGATCTATACATTCACTCCCCTTACGCCTTAATGGCGTAATGCTTAATTAGTTAAGCACAGAGACAACTTTACTTTCTATCTGATTCAAACTGCTTCTGTAACGCCGAGTTATTTCATATGGAAAATTTTGTTTTAAGTTAATGTCGTACTGTGTTTACTTCCTAATTTTAATTTAGCTGTTCTTCACAGTACGTTCAATTAAAAGAACTAAAGTAAGAATATGGTCGGTCACGGTAGCCGAGAGGTCTAAGGCATGCACTGTCTTCGCTCGCTCGGAAGCAGGGATCGTGGGTTCGAATCTCACTCAGGACATGGATGATTAGTGTGCGTTTTTCTGTGTTTGTGTACAGGTAGAAGCCTTGCGACGAGCTGATCACCCGCCAAAGGTGTCCTACCCAATGTCTAAGATCTAGTAAACCGAAGTGAAACGTAGAGTTTCATGGAGGTAGGCCTAGGCCCAAATTGGGGCTGTAGCGCCAAAGGGGGGGGGGAAGTAAGAATATTACTTCGCGAGCTGCAACTAAACAATATACCAATGATGAAATATCTATTCCGAGAATCGTATTTATGCTACTACTTGTGAAAACAGCTTCAGGGAATACATTTAATTATTAGATTCCTGTTACTTACATGCCATAATTATGTACGTTCTCCGTAGAACAGTCCCCAAATGTTCCCCAACAAATTGGCTGGGAAATTCTAAGTAGTCCACAGACAGTTTTAGACACATTTGATTTCTGTACTGAATAATTTAAAATACATTAACTTTATTGGATGGGATACGTTCCCTCAGGGCATATCAACGAAGTGGCTTAAAACGTTAATTTTCAAATTTAATTTTAGGGGAAGTTGCACAGATAATTAAAGCTACAAACCTTTAAACGATACACATGTATGTGTGATGGGTATTCTTAAACGAGATGAAAATAAAGAAAGAAAAAAAGAAGAATTAAATGTCTACGGCCAGTTAATATTACGCCGTGAATTGGCCGACAACGCCTACCACGATCGTGAGGTTAATTTTATGAAGTAGTTTAGCAGTTTTCTTTAGCCTTTGTTGAAAAGTATTTACCTTTCTGACGTCAGAGATGTGTAAGCTTCCGAACATCTCCTTACGTGCTGGCCTTCGCTTCCAAGTTCAATTATGGACTAACTATACTATTAACTAACTATGTCTATCAGTATATTCTTGTGTCTGTACTCGCGTGTCGCTCTTTTCTATGTCGTATCATATTTATAAATCCACCCACTTTCAATATGGGTCTCTTCCCTTAAGAACATGGGGCTAGTGTATACTCAGACGAACAGTCACTCATGAACTGATGTCCTATCAACATCCGCGTAGTTTTCGGAGCCTTGCAGAGTGTCCTGGTCAAAATCTGACTGCTCCAACACTTGTGATCATTTAGAAATCACGAAGATTTTTATTGTTGGCGAAATGAGTGGGGAAGAAACGCGAAATTCCGTACAGAGATTTATGTCTGATGAAGGCGTTAGGAAGTGAAACTGTCATCACTGAAATGTTATTGCCTACCAAGAATGAAATTTTGAAATTATTTCTAATTATACTTGTAAATACACATACCACAAACATGTAAGCCGGTCACGATAGCCCAACAGTCTAAGGCATATATTATCTTCGCTCTCTCGGAAGCCGGGATCGTGGGTTCGAATCCCAAACAAGGCATGGATATTTGGTATGTGTATATGTTTATTCTGGTAGAGGCCTTGCAACGAGCTGATCACCCGCCCAAGGAGTCCTACCGTATGTGTAAGATCTAGAAAAACCGAAGTGAACGGAGATGTTCATTGAGGTAGGCCTAGGCCCACTGGGGCTGTTGTGCCAAGGAAAAAAAAAATGTTTATCCTCTGTTTGTGTCGGCCTTTGTTTAGATAGAGGCTTGCGACGAGCTGATCACTCGTCCAAGGAGCCCTACCTTCTGTAAAATGGTCACGAAACTGAAAAATTAGAGGCCAGGGCCCAAGAGGGCCGTAGAGCCAGTGAAAAAAAGAAACAACATGTAACGAACTGTTGTTACTTGTGGAACCTACAAGCGAACTGTTCCTCGCGTTGGACTACTGTTGCTTCCGTACATGTAAGACGGTACGCAACGGCACCCGAAGTCACGTAATGGCACAAGAAGCATGACATAACTTGGGCAAGTCTCCCTCGTGCTATTATATCACGTCTATCTGATACTTTTCGGTGACAGTGATCTCGCCGTCTAATGCATGAACTGCCTTCGCCCGTTCAAACACTGGGATCATGGATTCGAATCCCACTAGAGACATCGATGTCTGTGTGCGTTTATTCTGTGTCTGTGTTGTTCTGTTTGTAGGTAGCGGCCTTGCGACTAGCTGATCCTCTGTTCAAGGTGTCCTACTGATAGTGTACAGAATTAAGAAACTGAAGAAGAGGCCAAGGCCCAACAAAGGACTGTAGATCCATAGATGGATAGATAGATAGATAGATAGATAGATAGATAGATAGATAGATAGATAGATAGATAGATAGATAGATAGATAGATAGATCTGACAGATTTAATTGGCATATGACACTAAATAGGGATTCTAAAAGCATATTTCAAGCATAAAAATATATCATTTAAAAGTATCACCTGTAAGAGAACTAGAATATAATAGCAAAGCTGATCACTGAACACATTCCACAGTTAGGACTGTCCTCCTTCGATTCTCACCGTTTATCTAGCTAAGATCCATTTTAATATTATAGTTTCATCTCTTTCTCGGTCTTCCAAGTCAACGTACATAAGAGGATTGTCCTCCATAACCATGCCTCCATTTCATATCTTCCCGTACTAGTCACATGCTTGGGCCTTGCAACCTCATCAATTTCACTGTCCTAACAGAACAAGACGATCGGTACATGTTTCTCGTTACGTAATATAATACTACGTGTCGGCAGATTCTAACCATATTCCTCCAGAAAAAACTGAATTGCATTCCATTGTCTGAAGTGGAAATTATATTCAAATGTCACAAGTACAAGAAAGAACATACCAATTAATCTATTTGGACCAACAAAACTTATTTCCATTCAACCTCCAAAATTGTTTGATCACTTGATATAAAAACAATAAAGAAAGAATTTTTTCATAACGGTGAACGAATCAAGATAAAATTGTTTCTTCGGAAAATAAAAAGAGCCAAGCTCAAATACTTCTTTCGTAGTTCTGTAGAGCCTGAGCAATGAGTACTCGCGACAAAGATATGACTGAGGAGATTCCTATAAAGATGGAGTTAGCAGGTGTGTTCAAGTACTCGTTGACTTGCATGGGACGCTTCAGGAATGAATTATTGGCAAAACGTGAATATTTCTTATAAATATGTACATACTTAGCACCAATCCCAGTTAACTTGCCAGTCACTTAAAGGGACAGGCTGTTTCAAAACCTGATTAAATAAAGTAAAGACGCCGGAGGTATTTCCTTATTAAAGAATTCCTAGATCTCAATCGATGTCCTTGCATGGGTGAAATTCTGATTCATTTCTCTGTTACCAAAATCGCTATGCAAATCATACGAGAAAGCAGTCTTCTGGGCTTTGGCGCCGTGTATATGTGGTGTTAACCGACGTTTCGGAGGAACGTATCGCCCCCATCTTCAGGGTTGAAGAAAAAGTATAGGTAAATCTGCAAGCGACAACACCGTGAACACCACATATACACGGCGCCAAAGCCCAGAAGACTGCTTTCTTCATAGTCACCGCCGTGAAAGCCTCAAATCTTACAAATCATACGAGGTTAAACAACGGAATTCAGATTCTCCAGCATTTGCAAAACCTTGATGTCGTTGCCAATTACTCTACGACATTCTGAGGTTGAGATTTGTGATTCACAAATTATGAATAATTATAATTTATTCATGTTATCTGACTGTGTATGCCCATAGGGTTGTAAGATATCGAGGATCCCATATTTTCTAGATAATGGGCTCATAGATGGCGGTGAGTTCGTCAGCCTTACGCACCGGCCGACCTTTAACACCCCCCTCCCCCCCAGAAAGATTCCTGGTACTCATTTTTGTTAGAGGCTGAGTCGACCCCAGGCCCATAATGTGGCTGGAAAGGATTAGGTCAGTTGAAAAACGCAATTATATCATCAGGAATCGAACCCACCACCTTCCGGGATTGTAGCATAGTGCCCCAAGCAACTGCGCTACCGCGTGACTTCATAAATGAGTTTATAATATTCAAATTGCCTTCCATAAGCATTTATCAGGCGTGTACGTGTATAACTGCACAAATGGGCAGGTTCGGGTTAGTTCTTGCGTTATTATTATTATTATTATTATTATTAGTAGTAGTAGTAGTAGTAGTAGTAGTAGTAGTAGTAGTAGTGGTAGTAGTATGCACTGCTAACTCCATGAAACTTAATATTGCTAAAACGCGTGTTCTGTCATACACCAGGAGTAAAAACGTTCTGAGCAACGAGTATCAGCTTTGTCATGCTATCATTACACGCACCTGCAGTATTAAGGACCTGGGCGTTTTCTTTGATTCAAAGTAGCATTTCCACACACATGTTAATTACATATTTTCTTAATGCATAAAGCTTTTAGGCCTTATTCGCTCCATTACCTACAGGTTTTCCTCCATGGAGAGTCTGTATGTACTATATTTTACTTTAGTCAGGTCCAAGTTGGAATATGCCTCAGTAGTTTGGAACTCCATCACCTCGACTGATGCCAATAAGCTTGAGCGCATCCAGCAGAAGTTTTCGTCCGTCCGTTTTTATAGCTTTCTCCCTCATATTTCATAATATTATACTGATGCTTTAGAGAAATTAAGTCTGCAATCTTCACATAAACTGAGACATCACCTTGATGCACTTTTTCTTGTTCACGTCTTTCGTGGTCTTAAATCCAGCTCTTCTCTTTTGGAAAATGTTAGCCTTCGTGTTCCTCCCAGTAATCTTAGGGACTTCTCATTGTTTGGTGTTTGTCCCTCAAATAAACACTGTCCTTCTGCTCGGTGAGCCTATGCTGCTAACGCGGTGGGTAAAGATCTCGACATATTTGCCATCGGAACAGTTTCTGTCAATGACACTGAACCTAAAATTGTTAATAATATTTGTTAATGATAGTCTTAATATTATGTGTGTGTAGGTGCGTATATTGTTCTTATTTTATTGTTCTCTTGTTAACGTTAACTTTATTTTTTCTTGGAATTATTATTAATCTATTGTCATTATGTAGACTCTAAAATTCTATATTTGTTTTCCAATTATTTTTATGTAATTCTATGTACTCATGCTAACCTTGTAATTGGCCTCTGCGCTGTTAAGTTGAACGTAAATAAACATGATTTGAATTTAATTAGGATGTTGAGCTGCCACACGAATAAATAAGAATTAATTGGGTTATTGTTATTAGTAACTTCTATGTGTGTATGTATGTGTACTGTCCTTTCTCACCACATAATGGAATAACCATTCGAAATGTACTTATTTTATTTTCTCACCTGTTAATGTTAACTTTAATTTTTCTTGGAATTATTATTAATTTAATGCCATTATATAGACTGTCTTATTTGTATTTTGTCTTTTAGTTATATCTGTATTTCTATGTACTCGTTCCAACTTTGTTATTGGCCTCTGTGCTGTTAAGTTTGCACGTAAATAAACACGAATTGAATTTAATTATATTGCAGTAAATGTGCTGTACTACCCTTGTGCTTGCTAGCAGGGTTACAGCTCAGACTTGTGCATTTATGCCTAGACTGGCACTAGTGAAGACATTTGATTTGTGCAAAAATGGTCTATGGCAAAGGGATTTATTAAGTGATGTGGGCGCTGTGAGTCCGGTTTACATTTGAGAAGGACTGAAAGTACGAATACTACACGGATGTAGGGGTCCGACGTGCAAATGTGCCGCCTGTGCGAAGACCATACAACCTCAACGGAATGACGGAACGCCAGTGCAACCCCCGTTCATCGACGTCGGATTTGCCGAAAAAAAATTCTCCCCAGACAGGGCATTAGTTTTACGCCGGTTTTCGACAGTGATAAATATGAGGAGCTCAGCGTCCAACACGAGACAGTCCGTCAAAAAGGAGCCTTCACAATCGACCTCATAAAATCTCTATTGGATACAGTTCATAAATTTAGTGAGGATGTCACCTATAGGAAGTGCGGAAACAAGTAGACAGCCTTTCAGCAAAGAGCTATATGGAATTATGCTGTTAGCTCCGCTGCTTCACATGCTGATATGCCAGCCGAGGATCTGCTGACGAAGGGTTACTTTCATGACTAGCAAGAAAGACCGTACCGCTAAAAGTGGTATTCATGTGGTTACTTTCATATCCAAAGTATCTAGGGCGCCTCTGCACTTCCCGTTATCCGTAAGAAGGATAAAACCACATCCTATTTTGCTTGCCATTTCAATCAGGGTGTAACTTCCCAAGATAATGACTCTTTGGTATTTTGAATTGTTTCATTTTTGGTCCGTTACACTATCAATCACAAAGTTAATAAAAAGTCCGTGTAGTGTAACAATTTGTAGGTCACTTCTTTATCACTTCTGCCTTACATGTTTCGGTTTGACACAACCATCATCAGAGGCACTTACTACAATTATGAAAACACTGTCGTTGTTTATGATGTACACAGTTATGTTTGTTGTGTGGACACTGCTACGATATGTCGACGTGTAAAAGCACAACACTTGCTAGGATAGTTGAATGCACTATCAATTCTCACCTTCCATCCGAAACTGCACTCAAGTTAAAACGCCAATGTTAAAATATTTAAA
>NW_019718272.1:783633-795861 GCF_002891405.2 Cryptotermes secundus
TTATCTGTTCTAACAACTATCTATCTAACTAATCTAATCTATCTAACTTAGTCTATCTATCTATCTATCTATCTATCTATCTATCTATCTATCTATCTATCACTCTACTCATGGAGCTGAGCCCTTCTTCAGAAACCGCCAATTCTGCAGCTACTCAAGAATTTCCCAGAATTTTATGGAACCCGAAGATATATTTCCGTGTTCACAAGAGCCCTCCGACGGTCCCTATTCTGAGCCAGATAAATCCAATCCATCCCATCCAATCTCTCTAAGATCCATTTTAATACTGTTCACCCACATACACTTTGGTTTTCCCAGTGGTCTCTTTTTTTTTCTGCTTTTCCTACCAATATCCTATATGCATTTCTCTTCTCCATTCATGCTACATGCCATACCCATCTCATCTTTCTTGACTTGATCATTCTAATTATTCTTGGAGAAGAGTACAAATTATGAAGCTCCTCTTTAACAAGTTTTCTCCAACCTCCTGTCACTACATCTCTCTGCTGTTGGCAAATATTCTTATAAATTATTATTACTATTATTACTAATCTATTTGGAAGAGTAGAAGGTTATATTGGAATGAATGCTTATATTGAGAAGTCGGTTTCTCTGTTCTTTGCTGCAAATATTTCAATGTTGCTGAAATTAAGCAGCTTAAAATTCCATGCAATAAGAAGATTAGGGCAAGACGAACTTTAATATGCTACATAAAAAGGAACAGTAGCGATGGTCATAAAGGAGAAAATGAATAAAACTCTTCAGATACTTCGAAGCACTTTCCGTCTATATTATTAAATAGTTTAGAAATAATTGAGCCTTATCACATTCTAGTTATAGAGATTTCTAAAACCCTATTAAGACATCTTACAAATATCTTTGGATGACGGATGAGACCACTGCAAGGCCTCTAACTTCACAGTCCAACACAGGCAAATGAGAATGAACATCCGTTTCAAGACTGGGACTGCAATCCTCAGTCCCTTCAAATGGACAGTGTATAACTACACAGGAATTCCACTAACATCGGCGGCAGTACTGCTTACACAAGGCCTTTCTGCTAAATTTTAAGTCCGTACAAAAGAATTTCTTGTTTTTTAATTATACAAGTTTATTCCGTAAGGAATTTCAGGTGCAATTCTTTCCGGAATCTAATACAAGAACCACACGGTTCTCCATACAGAAACGCTGCTTAAATTACAGGTATAGACATCCTCCCTCATTGAAATGTTTTACATTACAATATTACAATTAAAATATGCAAATATTCCCCACGAGACTGTATACTGAACGTTATATTGTGCAAAACTCATGAACATCTGAACCGAAATAATTAAATTTCGCTTTTAAATAAGAGCGTCTCTTTTGCATTAAAAATCCAACTTTTTGCGTACAAAAAAGGAGCCAGAGAATAACATGAGAACATGTCCAATTTTTATATAAAATGTCACATGAACAATCTGCTATCGAAACGTGTATATGCAGCCGAGGAAAAAAAAAAGCATGTTTCAAGAACAAAATAGAATATCTCTTTCATATTTCTGAACCACGATCGGGGCTTCATTTTAGAATATCAGTAAATTGAGACTGGAAAGAGACATTTGTTCGTTACGGAGTAATATGAGATATTTTTTCAATTTGTATTCAAATGAGCAGGAAAACCAGTTATAGATTAACAAAAACGTTTTGATTTCATACTGCACCACAAGTTTCACAGTTGATAAGTAAAAAATAATGTTATCCCTGTAACAATCCCTGGAGAACCATAGAGTTATGAGACGTCGAGGCTCTCACATTTTCTAGAAAATAGGCTCATAGATGGCGGTGGGGTTGTCAGCCTTACGCGCCGGCCGCTCTTTAGCCCCAGGAAAATTCCTAGTACTCATTTCTGTTAGAGGCTAAGTAGACCCCAGGACCATAGTGGGGCTGGAAAGATTACGTCAATTGAAAAACCCAGTGACCTTACCGGGTATCGAACCCGCGACCTTCCGGCTTCTAGCATAGTGCTTCAACCAACTACGCTACTGCGAGCCCCCTCTCTTAGACGAGAGCACTCAATTTTTTAGGGCAATGTAATTGGAATTGTCAGCACTTAACCAGGTAAACACAGCATTACAGACTCGTTCTCTGCTTCGACAGTAATGGCTGATGAGCTACGGGAAGATTCCCTGACAGCCTACTGTAAATCATTTAGCCGGTCTAGTGGAAGAGACATTCGCTTCTCGTGCCAACTCTTTCTGCACTTGTTCGGATGCGCAGCTCAATCAGCAAGCCCACGGGCAAACAAATCACAAACAATCCCACCCACGTCACTGCGGTTGCCGGAAATGGTTTCTGTTTTTACGCACGCAGTCCTTACACCTCAATAAAAATATCCACAATCACGCGCTGCAGGGCAAACTCGAAATTTTAAAATTGACAATTTCAGACCCCAACCTACTGCAGAAGGCGTCTAATGGATTTTCCAGGAAACATTCAAGCCTATCAGCGACCTTATCCAATTCCTCTTCAACAAACCCTCGGTGTTTCTTTTTTCTTTTCCCAGTAAAGAACCTGTCTGTCCAAATTTATTTACGATTAACAGAATAAATATTTCCCCCCGTTGGAATTGCAACATCCTGAAATTTATACCGGAGTCCTCTCCCTATCTTCTACATTTCGTATTTCAATGTGTAAATTTTACTTGCCATTTCGCCATAAGAAATAACGTAACCGACTCAATGTTTAATGCAGTGACAATGGTTTGGTGTTACGGCGAGGCATACAAATGCATACTCTCGCTTCACGGTAGGTATTCAATTATTTAATGAGGTAATATTGAGAAAAATTGTAATGGCTTGCAGACTACGCCACAAGTTCAAATTCACAAGGTGCGCGGTGGTGTCCCTCCCGCAGAACCAGCCGAACGATTTTCGGCATGCTCTAGGATAATCTCCTCTATTATGAATATGCATGGAGATTTTGATATGATAGTGTTAGGTAAGGTGCATATCCCTATCTGAATATTCCGTGCAAAAGAGTTCGTGTGTCCAAAAAACTATATCCGCCAATATAGGGAATATTATTTTTATACTAGAGAAAATTTACGCTGCAGGAATTTATACCAGCAGAAACCAGGCATGACAATGATCACAGAATTGTATAATAACTGGCATATGTAGGGACACGCGGTAGAGTAGTTGGTTGAGGCACTATGCTACAAGCCGGAAAGTCGCGGGTTCGAGTCACAAGGAGGTGGGTTTGTTCAATTTACTAAATCCATCCAGCCGTACTATGGCCCTGGGGTCGACTCCTCCTCTAACAGAAATGAGTACCAGGAATCTTCCTGTGTGGTTAAGGGCGGCCGGTGCATAAGGCTGAAAAACTTACCGCCATCTGTGAGCCGACTGTCTAGAGAAAATGTGGGAGACCCAACGTCTCACAAACTAATTGGCCTTCACGGCCTCTTACAAGGATAGCTTCACTTTTTTACTGGAACATATGCTACCAGCTTTTCTACTAGTATAAGCATGGAAGTACGAGAACTTTGGCAAAAATGGCAAATGTAATTTCATCTGAGAACTACGTGAAGAAGGATATATGTTAATACAACGCATTTGATTATGGGCGTTTGCCTTTTCTATTTGCTAACAACATCCGAACCTTCTTTAAGAACAGCGAGGAAGAGTAGCATATACTACAAGGAGAACTGCGCTTTCATAATACGACAGGGAAAAGCATATAGTCAATAAAGAGGCTGAAAAATGTTAACTGGAATGAGAGATTATTACGCACGTGAAGACGACTTCAAGATATGTCGCCAGACAACATGGCCACCTACCTGAAACAAAAAAAAAAAAACATTCTTGTGAACATTCAAATTTCAGTTTCAAGCAACTTGAAAAACAACTATCAAATTTAAGATTGGAGCAGTGTATAAATATACTTACATGGCTTCTCGGATGATCAAATAAGATATTAAGAAAATGTACATAAATAAACAAACCATATAAACCCTTCCGTACGTAGCCAGAAAGTTCCATCTGCTAATTAATCTCAGTTGTTACTGATCCTTAGCATTCAGCATCGTAAACACAGACGGAGCTCCCCACTGTAACCTATTTGCCGCGGTTCAGTACTATCGTATCTTCACTATTTACTTGTCTGATATCCAGTCACCCTTCTAGGCCTAGCCTCCAAGAATGTCACTTTTGGTGAGGTTTCTCAACTTAATCCATTGCGAATTTCTTTCACCATCTGTTCCATCCAGTCAAGAGAACCGAGATTAACGGCCGTGGGGATCCGTTAGGCTGACCACGCGACACCCTCTATCCGCAAAAGTTGACACTATCTTCGCCGACAAGCGGCGGTCGCTCGGTCGGTATAGTTAGCGGATAACAGGCCACGGAGTTTTACTTTAACCATCTCTTCCATATATCCAGGGCATTCCCATTTTCATTTTATTACATTAATAATATTGCGTAAGTAACATAAGTTATATACTCGTTATGTAATATTTTCTTGTTTGTTACTTAATTTGTTTTAAGTCGAAATATTCACCTTCTCACGTTGACTCTAAGAATCCTGCATCTATTTTCGAAAAAAAAATTAACAGAACCCGAAAATTCCCTCCTTTCACGAAACGCGACTGCCATTTTAATGCTCTACCCATGTTAACATCATCCTCCCATCTTTGCTCAGGTTTTAAATGTGGTACCTTTTCATGTACTTTTCCATTCAGAATTTCCAATGGCATTTCTCATTTCTCCTATGTGTGCCATGTGTCCCGTTCAACTTATCCCCGATTTCATGATTCTAATACTATTTAGTGAAGAATACAAAAATTATGAAATTACTCATTATGAAATTTTCCCAGGTTTCAGTTACTTTCTCCCTCTTTTATTCTAGTTTATTATGGCTCTGTAGCCCTTTGTTGTGCCTTGGCTGCTTTTTTTAGTTTCTTGATCATATACGTAGTGGGTACTTGGACGGGGAATCAGCCCGCCACAAGGTCACTACCTACACACAGAATAAACGCACATAATACAGACATCCATGCCTTGAGTGGGATTCGAACCCACTAACCCAGTGTTTAACAGGCGAAGAAAGTTCATGCCTTAGATCGCTCGGCCATTCTGATCGGTCTTTCACCCTCTTATTTTCAAATATTCTTCTCAGTGCCCTGTTGTGGTAAAAAATCCTTAATGGCAAAGTTCGACCCTCGGAATTGATATAAATCTCTGCCATGAATATGGATTGCGAGAATGTGAACTGAAATTATTTTACGCAAGATGTGTTCACGATGTATTTCATGTCCCACTTTCACGGTTCAGTAAAATATCGAGAAACTGAATATTTACGATATTACTTATAAAAAACCGCTCAAGGCAGCTGGTTGGCTAGTTCGTTAGTTAGAGAGATAATTATGCAAAGGGCTTTTATAACCAGTTTACTTAAAATGTATGTTAATTTGATTCATTTTGTCGTTACTTGGGGATTAATTTTTAACTTAGGAAGTAATAAAGCGTACGATGGAGAGATGACTTGGCCTAACGAACTGGAATAAATACGATAAGCACTCTAGCCTGGAAGCACTGATGAAAACCGTAAGATTCCTTTGTTACGACAGTCAATGTCTGGATCAAAATTCAACCATGGGATTTCCCGAATATGAACGTTCGCCCACTAAACTGAAGAATCAATAAAGGGCAAAGTTGCATATTTCGTTATTTCACACATATAGAATTCGTTTCTTATTGCACTTTTTGCTGCCAAGGTTTAGGTTCGTATCACTCAAACTCTTATTGACATAAGAGAAGGATAAACAGTTCTTAAAGTGCACTTTCCCACTGCATAGATTTCTAGTCCCAAAGTTCTAGTACTATTGCTCTTGCTCATTTTATTTAAGAAACTAACTTTTAACTTCAGCACTGATCATACTTCATTTGTCGAATTTAGCCTTAAATTTTCGTTATCATAAACGAGTCTGTAAATTTTAATTTAAAAGCAATATTCGAAACCGGCGTTACCAGATTTTCTGAGAAGTAGTGGATCTGGAACGGGGTCCACTCAGCCTTGTCATGATAATTGAGGAAATATTTCAAGGAAATAGCGGCTCCGGTCTAGAAAACCGAAATTTACGGCCGTGGGGATCCGTTGCGCTGACCACATGACATCCTCTATCCGCTAAAGTTGGCACTAACTTCGCCGACAAGCGGTGGTCCCTCGCTCGGTCGGTATAGTTCACTTGCGGACTAGGCCACGGATTTATTTGAAACAAGATGGACATAAATTATTATCGTTTATCTCCTTATAAAATTCCACATTCATAGTTCCAATGGTTCATTATTTGTCACCATAAACACTGAAAGCGACAGAATATTTTCGCATGGTAGCCATATTGTTATTTTGCACTCTATAAAAATTTATTCCAACAGACGGTGTATATTTTTCGAAGATTATTACCATACATCATTTTAGGGTTTTAAATTAGGTGATGCTAGTGTCGCTACCATCTATCCATTTCGCGTGTCCGCCATGTTGTTATTACTACTTTTGTGAAATTAAACTTCAGACACTCGTATGACCTCGAGAAACGTGAAGTTCATACAAAGTTTTGTAAAATTCGATCGTCTGGTTTTAAAGTTGAAATAGGGACGCACAGACAGAAAGGCACAGAAGTACAGAATTGTGATCTCACGTGTCAATTTCTTTTTGCTTAAAATGGAAAACAGGCGGAAAATAGTATTCGTAGAGGGGACCGAATCTGAGTACCCCCCCCTTTTTACTGCACTTATTAGGTAAGTTTTGAAAATGAACCCAGTTAGATACAGGTTCATTTATACGTATACGAGTATTAATAGCCTATATCAATCAATACAGATATTTTCACTAGTGACGTCACAACTGTTGGAACATAATCTTGCCGCTACTCCGTGGGCCTGGAGGTAGTACACAGCCCTAGGTAAAGCACGCGTCACAAGCCATCAACCTGTTCCCATAATCTACACCTTCACACAAGCAGCGTGTCAGGCGGCTTACTGACGTTTACTTCAATCCCCTTCCGCGCCACTTCCTTCTTAATTAATTAAAGCTGTTCAAAACAATGTAGACATGTGCATAGATAGTTACGTAAATGACAGCAACACTGTAACATCTGACAGGAGTCCCAAACTCTACACGTGACAGTATAAAGAAGGCCACGTAACAGTGATATCGTCACAACAATTGGGTCTTGTCACTTCAGCAAAACAAGTCCTCAGATTCCGGATGGAGGAAACGACCTCCAGACCTGGAACGCAGCTAAGGATATATCGAATAACCAATATGGAACAGCCGACAAGGGACGATCCTCTATCTTGGAAGTTGAGCAAAGGGCTAAGAAAACAGTATGTTACGAAATATGGACCGGGAAGCGTGGGATTTTTTAACAATGTAATGAACCTTGGGTTTGCATACAGAGCGAGCAATTCCTTCATTAAAGGACAGATTATAAACGTCACAAAAGTCTCTATAGCATGGAATTGGCAGCCGGGATAGCTCGGTCAGTATACCGACTTGCTACGGCCTGGATGACCGAGAGTGCTGAGTTCGAGTCCCAGTAGGATTAAGAATTTTCTACTCTCCACGTTGTTCAGACCTGCTCTGGGGTCCACCCAACCTCCTATCCAATGGCTATCGGGGGGTCTTTCCCCGGGGGTAAAGCAGCCGAGCGTGAAGCTGACCACTCACCTCCAGCTAGTGCTGAAGTCAAGTAAACGTGGATCTATACGTCCACTCCCCCATGCGTCTTCTTGGTGTATTGCTTAATTAGTTAAGCACAGGAACAGCTTTACCTTTACTTTATTTTTACATCATGGAATTAGTTAAGAGTATTGCTGAAGCATCTACCCAAGCGCGCGGGCACTAGCTTCTCCAAGTAATGTCAAGTACTTTACAGTTTTCATATATTCCTATGTGTGCTACAGAGAATGCACATGAAATGGGAAACGCTGCATTACTGAGGCGTTATTCATAATATAAGAACTTGTACATAAGACTAAATCATGCATTTACGCCCTTTCTGCTTAACGTTCTTAAACTGGAATCAAAAGGCAGAGAGAATATATGTCAGTCTATCCGTCCGCCTGCTCGTCTCTCAGACCGTCTGCATGTTCTGAACTGTCAGCGGATTTCGATTAAATCTGGTGTATGGTGCCTTACTTACTTACTTACTTACTTAAGGAGCGGAGCCCTTCTGGAGAAGCCGCAAATTCTGCAGCTACTCAAGAACTTCCCAGCATTTTGTGGAACCCGAACGTTCATTACCGTGTTCACAAGAGCCCTCCACTGGTCCCTGTCCTGAGCCAGATCAATCCAATCAATACAATCCCATCCTATTTCTCTAAGATCCATTTTAATATTATCCACCTACCCACGCCTTGGTCTTCCCAGTGGTCTCTTTCCTTCTGGCTTTCCCACCAATATCCTCTTTAAAAAAATACTTGCATGAGTGTGACTTTGTTTGTCATCTCAATAAAACTTTGACTCCATTTGAGTTTCAAATCGAATTGTATTAATTTTTTTCTCAAAAACGGTGGAGATAGCTATACATTCACTCCCCCATATGTCTTCGTGATAAGTGCCGACATTTTTTCAGACAATTCTGAAGAATTCTTACGATGGTATATAACACTGGAACTGCAGAGACTTTGGGCTCTCTCCATAGTATAATAGTCCAATAATCTCACATTTCAGTTATACCAGGGACGAAGCAATCAAGTGCAAATCTGAGCATCAAGTTTCATCAAGTTTCATGATCTATAATGCATATACCTTCACCCCTATGCCCCGCTACGCACCTTCGTATGTTTTATACAGAGTAAAAGGTAAAGCTATCCCTGTAACAGGCCGTGAATGTCCATAAGGTTGTAAGTGGTCGAGGCTCCCACATTTTCTCTAGACATTCGGCTCACGGATGGCGGTAAGGTTTTCAGCCTTATGCGCCGGCCGCCCTTTACCTCCAGGAAGATTCCTGGTGCTCATTTCTGTTAGAGGTTAAGTCGATCCCAGGGCCATAGTGCGGCTCGATGGATTAGGCAAATTTAAAAATATCATCTCATCGGGACTCGAACACGTGACCTTCCGGATTGTAGCATAGTGCCTTAACCAACTACGCTACTACATGCCAGCGGTTTTACATAGGGATTGCACCTAATTAGTACTGCACTCTCATAAACACTTTCGTAGGCCAGAAAGGTCGAAGGATGCGACATAAATGATTTCTATTGAGAGTACTGCCTTCTGGAATATGATGCAGTGAAGCCTGGAAGGAGTTTATTAACGTTTCTATCTTCAGGGTCGGCAAAGAATCAAAGCAAACAGCAAACCAATTAATTTTACTCCTCTGGCTTTTGCTGCTCCCTTCGCTTACCACTTAGCTGCAGCACAATCCTGCCAGACGCTGGTAAATTTCTGTCAGGCTACACGTCGTCATATCCCTGAGAGCATTCTTCAGAGTTACTGTCATAAGAATCTATAATCTGATATTGTTTCTAACATTAAAAGCCACTGTGTTGCAAAATGATCGTTTTATGCATTACACTGTTGCCAAGCAATTGAACAGTAGTATTGTAATAAGAGACCATTCGTGTTCTTTAAAATCGGTTAAGGTCACCTGGAAACCAACAGGCGCAGAGAAACATAGAAAACACGAAGGATTCTATTACCATCTTACCTTCTATAAAATAATTGGCAACACTTTAGTTCCGTACACAAATCAGTATATCACTGCACAGGAAACTCTCCAAAGAACACTGGTAGATTTTGAAGAAATGTGGAAAATGCAATATAATATTGCGCGGTTGGTCTGAATATATATATTGTTCAACTGAACAGCTCGCGATTCATATTTATTTCTGTAATATTCTAGAAAGACTACGAAATTTCCAGCACAGAGTTATTCTCATCTATATTCATGGTATAATATAATAAAATTTCCGCAAAGTATCTCTTGAAACCTCGACAAGTTAAAAACTGCGTCTAATCTCCAATCATACTGCACAGAATTTGGAAACACCAACGGATTAATTTAAATCTTTGCTGGAAGCAAAAAGACCGAAAGTTTATTACTTTCTCGTAAAACTCCATGCTGGAAGGCTGGAAGGTGGAAAGGATTATGGTCTGAGTGCAGGGTAAACTTATCATCTTCCATCCGAGCACCACCATCTGTTCAATATTGATTTCACTGTTGAAAGCAAAGCACTGTTTGAACAGAATATTCCAGAGAAAACAGAGTGTATGAACAGGAATTTTATCAGTTATATCGGGTTAATAATTACGTAAAATGTAACTTCTTTACTTCTATGAAATTAATAGCTCTAAAACTGGAACAATATCCCAGTGTTTCGTATACTGCACGTGCTTCACAAAGAGGAAAGGAATTTGAACTATTCGTAATAACAATTGCCGAATATTTGAACTAAGAAAATTTTACAGCCTGACACGTACGTCAGGTTATATTTTCATTGTGACCGATAGTTATATGAATAATATGGACACAGCCAGTCCATTCACTTCGATCCTGATAACTGTAAAAGTACTATCACTACGTCCTTTGTATACATTCATACTGAAAGCTCTGAAGCTAGTCAACAGCAGTGAGAAATACATTATAATTATAATTAGCATTATGAAATCACGTTTAAGATCTATAAATTAAATATATTTATTAATTAAGCACTATAGGCTTCTATTAATATTAATTCCAAGTTACGGATCTCTTTGAGCTCATATTCAATAAATACAAAAAAAATCACGTTATCTGTTGATGAACATACGTCTGTGGTTTCAAACAAATGCTGTCTGCAGCGCAGGTATACAGTTTAACGCAACCGAACATGTTTCCTAATTCATATCTGTATGAATTCTAAAAGCTAGGATTGAAATCTGTGAATTCATATTCGAGACATACGAAATAATGTAACATAACATTTGGGTTAAGATGGTGACTAGTTTCCAGCTAAATAATACTCTTACTTACACGTATCTTTAAAACATATTCGTGTTTGAAATCGCTTCAACATATTTCTTAAATTAGGGGCATAACTGATTTTCTTGTAGAGAGTTCATTTTTATTTTATTTATATAATCATAAAATAAAATTACATATATTCTGAAAATATAAAAATGCTTTACCAGCTAGTAATTACTATACTTAATTTGAAAATATTTTATTCAGTTGCTTCATTCAATAATTTATTTAATAATTATTATAAAAAAGTTCATTTTTACCTATTTAATAATAATAATAACAGTAAACGGTTTTCGTTTGAGATTCGTAACGTCCAAACACAGAAATATTACACAGAATAAAACAGTATATAGCATTTCCTAAATCGATTCATTAAATTCTTGTAAAGAGCAACAAAAGTACAAGATGTCTGGATGAAAGATATCCAAAATAAAACAATTATACCTCAGAAAGCTTTTATTATACACATGTGTTACAATACTACAAAGGGAAACTATCAAAGTTTTTTATGAATATATAGCTTTCTCAATAAATTTCAACGTGGAATCCCTTGGTGGCAAGACAAATATCCAGACGATCAAGCATGTTTGGTGTTACCATAGCCACAGCGTCCCTTACGCGGGATTTCAGACGTTTCAGGTCGTTGATCTTAACCTGGTAGACAATGTTCTTCACATAACCCCACAAGAAAACATCCACTGGGGTTAAATCTGGCGACCTAGGAAGGCAAGAGATTGATCCACTTCTGCTGATCTACCTCCCAGCCATCCCTCTGTCCAGGTGATTTCTAACATGGTGGCAGGGCCGCGCTATAGCTCAAACGGTTAGTTGCTGGCTTCCCACCGCGGCGGTCCTGGATCGATCCCGGGTCTGGTCAAGTGGGATTTGTGGTGGACGAAGTGGCGCTAGGGCGGGTTTTCTCCGAGTACTTCGGTATCCCCTGCCAATCTTCATTCCATCAAATTCTCTATCATCATAATCACCCGGGGCACGTACAATAGGCCAATCAGTGACCGCCGTGCCGAGTGGACCCAGTTGGACTCCACCTCTCACTAAGCGAATTAAAAAAAAAACACGGTGGCAGAAATGTCAAGGAGCATGCGCGTAAGCCGGGCATAGAAAAAGAAGTTACAGGATGTTCCTATCTGGTGACATACACCGGATACGTGCATGACAATTACTTTCCGAGATATATATTGTGACATGTTGACCTCTGAATGACGCCCCTCCCCCCCCCC
>NW_019718272.1:796035-811348 GCF_002891405.2 Cryptotermes secundus
ATATATATATATATATATATATATGTATTACACATTTCCGATGAGGATAATTGTCGATAGAGCAATACAATGTACGCCGATATACCTGAAAGATTTATAATGAAGAACTCAAGGAACATTTTTCGCCGTTATCCAAGAAATAGTAAACAATACCAACTCTTCGAAGTTGGAAGACTGTTAACCACTGACAATGTCATTAGCAGACAAATAATACAATAAGGAGACAACCGGTTTCAGATTTTCATAAGACAAGAAACAGCTATTGTAGGGCCTCTTCTCTGTTTTATTTATCATTTTGCGCCATTCCCGTGCCCTTGTGTAAGTATGCATGTATGTATGTAAGGGGTGGGCCATGAAAACGGGCCTTAGCACTGCGACCTTCAATGATCTATTGTGCTTCCCCCTGGATTAGCCCTTTATTAATCCTACACTTTTAATAAAGTGTAGGACCGTGCTTATGTGAGCGTCATAAATGTCACTTGGTTCCATAAAAAGTGACCCAAGTGACGAAATCTTAAATAAGTTATGGCCTCACAATCACACAGGATGTGTGTGGCTGATTCGTTCTCTTAGGTGCCGGTGTCCTTAAGTCAGCACTATAGTGGTCGCAGAATGCAGTTCAGAGTCACTGGACCTAGAGGATAAGAAGTTAATATAATTTGATAGATAAATGATACTTGTAATGGACAAGTATAGTATTTACTGTATTCCTGAAGGGCTGATATCTTGTGTCCATTCTAAAAACATTCATTCAATTGCATGGCATGTTGTATCACTCAATATTAAGAATCTCACAAAACTCATAATACAGTAATTATACGGACTTTTAAGATATACTGTTAACATGCTATTTATTGATAGAAAATAACTTCCGGCAGCAGTCTTCCTTTCAGTTGCTTGTAGTTACGATCTGTAAGTGTTCCATAAATCCAATTACCAATTCAAACCCCTTCTATAGTCACATTCAATCACGTGACAATATGTACGATCTCTGATACGTAGCCCTAACAATAAATTGTGAATATTAAGGACTTAACTGCATTCGTCGTAATCTAATAAACAATGTACGCCTACGCCTGTTTATTCTGCTGTTACATTCGTATAACTTACATGAAACTACTGTTACGTCATGAGCCAACTCCCCCTTCTTGTTCCCTTGCCCTTCATCACCATCATTGCCATCATCACAATAGTTATCTTAGAGATAATCATCATCATTCAAATGATATACAAGCCCTTGTTTTTTAATTTTACTTTCTTTTTCTGTACTCGTACTCACTCTGCAAGTGGCCTTGGGGCTGTTAAATTAGCACGTAAAAAAACAAAGATTGAATTTTTCTTAATATGGCTCTTCCTCTTTACATTTCTCTTCTTCTAGAACATACGAATTATGTTCATATTCAGTTCTCTTACTGCGAATATAAATATTTCAGTTAGGAATGAGATATTTTCCTTCTTCGTTGTGAAACGCAACTTATTATTTGCGGTGGTAGCTCTCCTGGCCGCACTCTGCGCACATTTTCTGCCCATCTCCGCCCGTTACTCCTACAGCTTCCTCTCACATCAGAGGTAATAACTTTTTGGTGTTTAACGTTGCTTCTCACTTGTCAAGAAGTCGCTTTCCTTGTGAACATTTCACACCTTCAGTTCTGTAACTCACATTTGTACAGCCACCAGTGATGCCATTCACACTTTGTCACATTACAATTCTCATTATGCATTAAGTTACTAGCCGAAATATTATGCCCTTAGTAAAGGTAACAAAGAATTGTTGTCGCACAAGAAGCTACAGTTTTGGCTCGAACACTTGTTATCCGTGCATAAGTTATAAGAATGATCACACAGTCAATTAGCCATATCGTCTAATATTAATTACAATGTAATTAAATTTATTCAATTGAAAAGGGTCCATGATACCAAATGCCAATTTATTAGTAGCTCCATAACCAAGAGCAGCAATAACGGTCCTCTGTCGTCAATATAACCAAGCTTTGCTATTTCCTGCTATAAATCTGCATCTTCATTACGTTATGTAATGCACCCAAACATTTCAATAAGTTAATTGCTTGATTCTTTCTGATATTATTTTTAAACTTCACAGGCGCATTTATCCGATATTTTATCACCTGGATAGCGTAGTCGGCATAGCGACTGCCTACGGTCTTGACGACCGAGGGGCCGGAGTTCGAATCCCAGTAAGGTCAAGATGTCTTCTATGAACTTCCTGTGGCTGTCTCATAGCGAGAACCAACTGACTCGCAGAGTCTTTAAGATAACTCATTAGCATGAACCCCACGGAAAACACAGTCTCCCATTGTTGTGGATGTATATTTACAGCTGCGTTGCATGGCAACACACTTCCTATAGCTCGGTGTTTTTGTTCAGGCAAACCTCATAGGAAACACAGTTTTCCTTCTATTGTTGCCTGAATTCGTGTTTACAAAGCTGTTGCCTGGCAACGCGTTGATCAAATCCGTTGCAATATCAAACCCCTACTTCTCAATTTAATATCCCTCAGAATTCAGATAGAAACAAAACAAATATTTTATGAGCTTTCAATTCTTCCATTGCTTCTGTATGTGAATGTGAGTATTACACAGTCGCAGCCTCGCAAAGCTGCAAACATCAAGCACTCTATTGCAGAGCCTACATTAATTTCGTCATTCGGACTACTGTTATTAGTACCTTAATTTCCTTCAGTTTGTTATGCATCGTTTCATATATCGAAAGGTAAATTAGGCTTGACACAGGCGCAGTTCTTTTGCAACATACATTACATATGGTAACGCCACGTTTGTTTCGATAGCTAGTAACTTTACAGGTTTAAAATCCCCGTTATTAATGCATACATATTTCGCAGAATACATTTATGGGCTAATGCAATTATATGCCTAACTGTGTCTACGGCTATCATTTTCACTCAAACCGAAAAATATACCCCGAAATTACATTCGTTCGGTAATACTCGTAAACACTCCAACGGACTTTCCCGTACACGTGCATGATATCAGCATTACTCAGATATGATAGCTGTCCCTGTGCTTAACTAATTAAGCACTACGCCATGAAGGTGCATGTGGAAGTGAATGTATTCATCCATATTTTTTTACCTCGGCACTACCTGGAGGTAAGCTACAAACCCCTGCCGCTTTAAACTCTGGGAAAGAAACCCCGATACCCATTGGGTAGGAGGTTGTTTGGGTCCCATAGCCGGTTTTGACGACGTGAAGAAAAGAAAATTCTTGACCCTACCGGGACTCGAACTCCGACCCCTCTGTCGTGCAGCCGTAGCTAGTCGCTATACAGAATGCGCTATCCTGGGCCCTACTCAGATATGATATTTGGCAAAAATCAATGCCACCTTCATAAAACATCCGCTTTCTCCTGCTATATGTTCAATATCCTGTAAGAATCACTCACCGTTGTGATCACTGGTAGTTGGAAGTAGCTGATGGTAATAATTTATACAAACAGAGTACGTGCAGGCATACTGAATACCCGAACTTACAGTTGATTTTTCTCAAGGGGCACGCGGTAGCGTAGTTGATTGACGGACGCCGGAAGGTGGCGGGTTCGATTTCCAATAAGGTCACTGGATTTTTCAATTAACCTAATCTTTCCAGCCACACTATGGCCCTGGGGTCGACTCAGCCTCTAACAGAAATGAGTACCAGGATTCTTCCTGGCGGTAAACGCGTAAGGCAGACAAAATCACGGCCATCTGTGAGTCGATTATCTACAAAATATTGGAGCCTAGACGTCTCACAAACCTATGGGCTTCCACGGCCTATTACAGGGATGGCTTTGCCTTCACCTTACATTTTGCTCTGTCCAACATAAAAATAACGAAAAGAACATTATTAATAAAATCAATACAAAGTCCGTCGAGTGTAACAATGTTTTTTAGGTCACTTCTTTCTCACTCTTGCCTTACATGNTACGATATGCTTTCCTACTTGTTTATAGTACGGACAAATATTATGCCTGCAGTTGTGTGTGCTGGGGTACGCGGTAGCGTAGTTGGTTGAGGGGCTATGCTACAAGCTGAAAGGTCGCGGGTTCAAGTCCCGATGAGGTCATTGGATTTTTCTCAATTGACCTAATCCTTCCAGCCGCACTATTGCCCTGGGGTCGACTCAGCCTCTAACAGAAATTAGTACCAGGAATTAATTAAATTAGTTTCCTGGGGAGTAAAGCAAGGCCGGCCTGTAAGGCTGACCTTACCGCCATCTTTGAGCCGATTGTCTAGATAATGTGGGAGCCTCAACGTCTCACAACCCTATGGACCTTCACGGCCTGGTACAGGGATAGCTTCACTTTTACTTTTTTACTTAGTTGTGTGTGCTATTATTCTTTGGGGAGACAGCTGCTATATTAAAGCAAGGCCGGCCTGAAAGGCTGACCTTACCGCCATCTTTGAGCCGATTGTCTAGATAATGTGGGAGCCTCAACGTCTCACAACCCTATGGACCTTCACGGCCTGGTACAGGGATAGCTTTACTTTTACTTTTTTACTTAGTTGTGTGTGCTATTATTCTCTGGGGAGACAGCTGCTATATTAAAGATAATACGCGTCGCTTCGCCTCTCATCCGCCATTTCCGTGCTGCTAGAGTGGATTACTCCACTGTGGATATTGTACGTAATCATGCCGAAGTATGGCGGTGTGTTTTGCTGTTCTGTGTCGTGGACAGAGATGCGACTGTGTGCATTGTTTCAGTAAGCGTGTCTACAAAACAATTTCCCTTCATGAGAGAGACGTATTAACTAGGCTGGTTAACCAACAGATGTTCACTGTTGAGACCTGCTTTATAAAGATGAGGTAATAGAGACAAACTGTCCATTGGTAAGTCAGTGGTATTTAGGGTACAGATAGCCATCCTGCTTGAATTCTAGTTCATACTTGTTGACATTTGTGTTTTCCCTTGCCCTTACTATTAGCACTACATATTTTACTTTTTAGTTCTTCTGTTCGTTTTAATTTTCTCCTCTTACTCAGCCTCCATGACTTTTCTCTTTACTTCATTTTCTGCTTCTTCTGAGCCATCCCTGTTGTACGTGCACTTCTTCCTTATTAGATCCACTTCTCTTCCTTCACGTTACACTGTCGACTTGCTCTTGTCCACTGCAAATTTCGTTCTCTTCTGTCCCACTCTTCCTTTCATTTTGAGTCTTGTTACGCTCGAATATTTCATCTTCCATTTCATGTGTGTTTATATTCTCCAAGTCTCATTTCCTCCTTTCTGTCTTACCTCTTCTTCGGTTGTTTACATCCACTTTAAGCCGATCGCAGTGGTCGCGCGGTCTAAGGCACGAACTGTCTTCTTCACTTGCTCAAATGCTGGGATCGTGTGTTCGAATACCGCTCAAGGCATGGATGTCTGTATTGTGTGCATTTCTTCTGTGTTTGTGTTGCTCTGTATATAGGTAGAGGTTTTGCCAGTGACCGATATAGGATCAAGAAACTGAAAAAGTGGCAAAGGCTCAACAAAGGGCTGTAGAGCCATAGTAATAATAATAATAATAATAATAACATCCATTTTAATAGGAGCCGGGATAGCGTAGTCGGTATAGCGATTGTCTACGGGCTGGACGACAGAGGGGTCTGATTTTGAGTCCCGGTAATGTCAAGTATTTTATTTTATACACGAAGTCCAGGTCGGCTCTGGGGCCCACCCAGCTTCCTATCCATCGTGTACCGGGTGCTCTTTCTCCATGGGTAAAGTGGCAGGGGCGTGAAGCTGACCACTCATCTCCAACTAGTGCCGAGGTCAAGAAAACGTGGGTCTGTACATCCACGCCCCATACGCCTTCATGGCGTAGTGCTTAATTAGTTAATCAAAGGGGCAATGTTAGTCTTTACGTTTTACAGCCACTTTAACGCCGCAGTCTAGAGGTCAGCCCACATGCATTTTGTTATGAAGGCTGTGTTCACAGATTATCCCTGTCTGTTCTGAACACTACTCCAACAAGTAACTAGGAGTATGTCGAATATGGGGCTCTCAGAGCGCTATGACGACCATGGTCTTCTGGATTTTAACAACGCGTAGAGAAGTCGAATGAAATTATCGCTTCCATTTTGAGAGTCGAAGATTAAGTGAAACAATAAACAATAATTCGGAGGTAAATCAACTACACGACGTTACAACTCAGGAAGTCGTATTCTTTAACGATATAAAAACTTCACACCCAATACCGTTCTTTCCTCTCATACATACCACCACCAATATTCTATAGTAATTTACTGACCACTTATACTCACAACAAGTAAGTACAAGTAATTATAGCAAAACTGCGAATCACCACAGCATCCCCTAGCATTTTCTATTCTGCTGCGTCCTTACTAGCCGTTTCCAGGCGACGGCTTCTATCAGTGAACATTCTTCATCTTCACGCGCTCAATTTCTCTTTTCACAGATTCCCGTATAGAATTAAACTTGGTCGTCACAACTGTCTTCAAGATAACTCCTTTTCACGGACCGAGTAGAAAACCCCGTTTCCAACAGCACCTCTATTGTTGAGCGTCGATTCGTTGTTGTGGAAACGTGTTTACCGAGACGTTGCCTAGAAATGTGTCTGATATATTTGCCTATCTCGCGGTCGTCGCATAGTAAAGACTCTACACACTAAAGTATCTTAAAATTTATAATAAAACATTAATAACAACTGCAAATGATACTAAATAATTAAAACTGAGAAACGAACGTATTTATTTCCCCACTTTTCCTTATGACATTCCAAACTGCCTCATTCTGTCTTATAACGACGAAGGTAATTTGCCTCGGTAGCAGGCCAGTGGAGATGCACTAAATGAAGGAAAATTACGCTAGACGTAAGGTTAAATTCTGTATTGTCTAAGATGTATCAGACACGACAAGAACCAAGAGGTGTAAGTGCTAGGTCATGTGACAAATATTTACATGTGTCCCATAAAAATTTTTGTGAACGAGAACTGAATTTACTTATGCCACAGATCACAAGTGTATTACACACATTTGTTATTTTTATCATACGACTAACCGCTTGAGCTATGGCACGGCCCACAAACACAGGTGTTACCCATACTATAGTTCTCAGCTCAGAATTACTGGGGTTTTTTTTTACTTTGTCCATCATCCGGTATTCTATAAACTAGAAAAAACAACTTTTCGGAAACTGGATCTGTTTCCGTCCTTCGGTGAGGGGAGGAACATGTACTCTGTTGGGTCCCTTACAAAAAGCTAACCTCAGTCACTATGATAGAGGTTAGCTATTTATAAGGGATTCAACAGAGTATGTTTTCTCCCCCCCCCCAACCTGAGGACGGAAACAGATCCATTCTTTCTTCTAGTTTATAGAATACCGGATGATGGACAAAGTAAAAAAAAAAACAGTAATCTCGAGTGTTATATAGCATCGTCAGAAACCTTTAGAATATATAATTCATAACATTTGGCAAGTTGTGCTTTCATTTAGAAGTACGTATTATAAAACTATCACGTTATGTAAATTTGTATACGAATACCAACGGCAGCAATATGAATGACGTAATAGATCAATCTCTCTTGAAGCTGGGAATGTTTTTCTAAAGACGTGATACCAATTAATTCCCACTGTGTTTAAAACCGCTTAAAAGTCCAATACAATTCTTCGCTCCATCGAAGTGGAAATTGGGTTAATTTCTCTCATTATAAAGTGTAAGTTCAATTGGGTTGTGAGATGTATCACACAATATATTAGTTTTGAAAGTTAGGTGTTGATTTGGTGGTAAATTAGAATCTCAGGATGAAAAGAGGCTCAGGTTTTGATTGCCGAATCATTTCTCTGTACAGTGCCGACCATAAGGGAAGCTGAGTTCCTGTGGGAGCAGCGCGCCTAATTCATAAACCGACAGTTAAGCGGTGAGGCTAAGCAGCCGTATACCATTTCATTGAACCAGTCTTAATTAATGACTGAATATTACATATTCATAGAAAAATTATGCGTAACAATTTGAAGTACATCCACAAACTTCCAACATTTGACTCGTCTATATCTCATCGTTAAATTTTAGCCCAACCTCATAAAATTCAATGCAAACGCGCAACGTTTCATGAATTTTTAAAGCTTAATTTGTGCGTATACAGCATGCCAGTGGCACTTCTGCCCAATTACGAGTTAAATCACAGAGTTAATGTATTTTTAACATGTTACTGAGGAGAACACTTGGACCTAAGAGAAAGGAAGCAATAAGAGAATGTAAAAGGCTGCGTAAGGAACATTTTATAATCATCTATTTTCAGTGCAAATTACTAGGATGATTAAATTATTGGGGATGAGAGGGGCGGCAGATACAGTAGGCGTGAGGATGAGAAACGAGAGGAAAAGAGAAAACTTTGGAGAACAGTGGATAGATAGCACGTAATATTAAAAGGCGAATTTAAAAGAAAACAGGGTGCAAGGATTTGAATTGAATTCACTTGGCTCAAAATGGAATTCACCGTCGAGCTCCAGTCATCCCAATAATAAACCTTCATCTTCCTCTATAGAGAGGCTGAGAGATTTCGTGACCAACTCAGCGTCTGACAGCTTCTGAGAAAAGGTTCTGTCCCCTTGAATTGGTACATGTGATAGTCAGGTATGTTTGGAAAATGTAAGTTACTCCGATATATGCTGCATTAAGGGTTTACAAAATATACCATCTGAAATACTCCCAACACTTGAAAGAATTACCTCTCCAGTGGACAAAAATACAATTATTGTGAACGTACGTACAGGGACTCTGGATCCCGGTAGACACCGTTTATTTTCCTTCTATGAATGCATCTCTAAACAGAGAAGTTACTTTATACCTAAAATTCTTGTCACTTTCTTCCATCACACATTTCTATGACGCTTCTTTTCAAGTTCAACCATCACACATTTCTGTGACACTTCTTGTCACGTTCCTCCATTGCATATTTCTATGACGCTTCTTCTCATGTTCCTTCATCGCACATTTCTATGACTCTTCTTATCACGTTTTTCCATCGCACTCTATGAGGCTTCCTGTCATGTTCCTTCATCACACATTTCTATGACGCTTCTTGTCACGTTCTTCCACCTCACATTTCTATGGCGCTTCCTGTCATGTTCCTTCATCACACATTTCTATGACGCTTCTTGTCACATTCTTCCATCGCACATTTCTATGGCGCTTCTTGTCACGTTCTTCCATCGCACATTTCTGCAACGCTTCTTGTCACGTTCCTGTATTGCATATTTCTATGACGCTTCTTCTCATGTTCCTTCATCAGACATTTCCATGACGCTTCTTGTCACGTTCTTCCATCGCACATTTCTATGGCGCTTCCTGTCACGTTCCTTCATCGCACATTCCTGTTACGATTCTTGTCACGTTCCTCCATCAACTTCTGTTGTCACTGTCCCCCACCTCAGATCACTGTCGCCTCAATCAGATGCAAAGGCGAAAAGAACACTGAAGCAGAAGCATTGTTTCGTCATACTTGCTGAAATGACTAATTCCTGTATTAGTTACAGACACTTCAGAGGTCATACAACTATATCACCGATGTGTGGGACGGTGCTGAAATAAGGTGAGTGGGTAAGGATTTGGAATGAGACGATCTTCTGTTTCAGAGTACTATGTTGCATAAAGAGTTAGTCCGCAAATATAAGTAAAATTCTACTTTATGCTGATATTAACTGTATGTTTATCCATAACTTAATAATATTACTCTTCTATAAAAAGGGCGGAGTCCTTTCATTTTAAATTATATATTTATTCGTACAAAAAGAACAATATAAATGTCTGAGGCTCCTATAAGCGTCGATTTTTTGGGAACTTATGCGCTGCTTCCTGTCCCACCTGCTCTGACTTAGGGCTCCTGTGGGGATAGGCTCTATCGATTCAACCATTCACGATGTCAGAATTCTCGTTGAGAATTTTACAACATGACAGTGTTCTCTAAAATAAACCTGGTACTCATACAGCTGACACACGAAATGACCTTCCTAGAGAGTTCACTGGCAAGAGATTTGGATCAATTCCTACGGGTGCATCAAAACACGGGGTCGTCTGCTCCACCCACAAGGAAATGTCAACATTTAAATTTCACTTTGGATCCAAAACGTGACATACGAATATTTCACAAACCACATGGCATGTCGACAGTAAATTGTTAGATTTCGCAAGCATAATAAAATAATTAATCTCCAAGTTAAATTTTCATCTGTTTATTGTCTGACAGACTGACGTTGGGGAAGTGTCGCTATTGTATATGACTTTCTCTTCCTTATGGGTTCCGAATCATTTATAATCAGGGCCGGACTGAAGGGACAGGGACCGGGACGATCGGCCCGGCGCCTCCACAACAGCAGAAATAGGATCTACCGATTTTACTGAGAAATTTGCTTCCCTAGAACAATGAAGAATTAGTTTATATTTGTAGTTATTATAAGAAATAAAACAAGAAAAAGAATTATCAGGAAATGTATTTGAAGTTATTATAGGATTCTCAACATTTGTTGTGCCCCTGTGCCTCTACAACTGTAAATTAGATCATACTTGTAATCCTCATAAAGCACCTCATTCGACAGTCCAGAGCCTCATAATTTGAAACAGAGGTAAATTATGTAAGATTTGAGGTTTTCACGGCGGTGACTATGAAGAAAGCAGTCTTCTGGGATTTGGCACCGTGTATATGTGGTGTTAACCGACGTTTCGGAGGAAAGTATCGCCTTCATCTTCAGGGTCTCTTCGCCTGCGGATTTCTTATATTTTTCCTTCTACCCTGAAGATGGAGACCGTACGTTCCTCCGAAACGTCGGTTAACACCACATTTGCACGGTGCCAAATCCAAGAAGACTGCTTTCTTCAGAGGTAAAGTAAATTTGGCCATCAAAAGGACTAATTCTCTGTTCTTAAAGACGACATCAACACAGCGGACCCATAGGACGTCAAGTATTTAGTGGCAGTCCATAGGCCTACGATAGTTTTGCACAATATAGATACATGCATATGTAATTATACAGTTATTTTTAATCGGTTTTAAATTAAATATAAATTATACTGGTAGATTATAGTCCTCAACAAAGACAAAGCATTCTCTCACCTATAAACTGCTAACCCAGCCCCTCACATTAGTCTTTTAGACACTGTCTCAGACAATGTATACTTCAGCGCAACCTTCCACAGTTACAGTGCTAGAACCCAGCATATATATGCTCGAACACTTCACAGTCTACGTAAAGGTATGGGGGAAGAATCCTCATCTGCATATAAATCTGATCCACCATAATGATATTTTGTATGCGAGTTACACCCTAGAGCCATATAAAATTCGGATGTAAATTTAAATCCTGTTAAGGACAGTCCCAGCTCGTGCTCGTTGCGAAGAAGAATGTCTTCCGAAATAAGCGTGTTCTTATCACTCTGGAACCACAATACACACAAAACGCACCAACTCCTAACATACAAGTCCGTTATTTTATCAGAATTTATAAATGAAATCTCAAAGAGGTTCGCGGCTTTGGAAAACCTGGACACAGACGTGGATGTTAATAAAGCTTGGGAAACTCTTAGAGAGAATATCAACATTTCTGCTGAAGAGAGTCTATGTTATTATGAACTGAAGAAGCATAAGCCATGGTTAGACGAAGGATGCTCAGAATTATTAGACCAAAGGAAACAAGCCATATTGCAGTGGGTACAGGATCCAAGCGAAATAAACTGGGACCATTGGGAAGATTAAGGCATAGGTAGGTGGGTAATATTAAAATCGATCTTACAGAGAGAAAATGGGACGATATGGATTGGACTGATCTGGCTGAGGGCTCTTGTGAATACGGTAATGAACCTTCAGGTTCCATGAAATGCTGGGAAGTTCTTGAGTGGCTGCACAATTCGCGCCCTCTCAAAAAGGGCTCAGCTCCGTGAGTGAGTGAGTGATTTCCTACAAGAGTAAGGCAGCTGTAACCGCAAAATAAACGGGGGACATTGTCCAAAATAACAAGATGTGTTTTCCAGGAAACTCAAAGTACACATTATGACGTTTTAGACGATGTTCCTACTGAAAGCACCAGAGTGATATTTGGTATCATTAATTTATTTTAGAACCTGTGGTATAGGTAACATACAGGAGACTCTCAAACATCTTGTACTCAGACTTTCCCACAAACCGGATTTCTCTATGAACGTTCGTGAGTTTTGTCTTGGGCCATATGAATTCCAACAGAATATATATAAAACTTTTATAATACGCTATATTATATTTTTAATTTAAAAGGGAGACAGAATACAACTATTAGTATATTTACCTTTACGGCTGGGGGGCACGAGGTAGCGTAGTTTTTTTTATTGATAGTGGGGTGGGACTAAGTTCCTTGTACTACGGCCCCTTCTGGCCTATTGTACCAGCCCCAGATGATAGGTGAGGGCGATTGTGGAGCAATTGGTGGAATGAAGATTGGCAGGGTAAACCGAAGTACTCGGAGAAATCCTGCCCCAGCGCCACTCTGTCCACCACAAATCCCACTTGACCAGACCCGGGATCTAACCCGGGCCGCCACGATGGGAAGTCAGCGACTAGCCGCTTGAGCTATGGTGCGGCCCAGGTAGCGTAGTTGGTTGAGGCACTATGCCACAAGCCGGAAGGTCGCGGTCTCGATTCCCGTTGCGGCCACTGGATTTTTCAGTTGACCTAATCCTTCCAGCTGCACTATGGCCCTGGGGGTCAACTCATCCTCTAACAGAATGAGTACCAGGAATCTTCCTGAAGGGGGCGGTAAAGGGTGGCCGGCGCGTAAGACTGACAACCTCACCGCCATCTCTGAGTTCACTGTCTAGAAAATACTTCTTAATTCCTTGTCACCAAGAATTTCAACGAGGCGGTCGAAGAAGGAATCTAAAATGTGTCGTAGCAGATCACAGAAATTATGCAACGTTTTTAAAGTAATACTTCAGTGGAATGCAAAACAACTTGGCGACCGAGCAAAATCTCTACTTAGGTTGCTGTCTGAAGGGAGTATCTAATGACCAGCTAGGGCTATGAATGTAAAGTTCTATGTGGGGAAAGATCGTAAGTGTGCCCAAGTGTCAAAAAAGCATATTTTTGAGTTTGCTAATAATAATTAGAAGCACGACAACGGTGCTAAACTTTGAGTTCACATCAGACAAATCTATTACAAAGGGAATACTTGTATTGTAAATTCTGTAAAAATTTGAATATATATTTCTGAGGAATATTTCACTTAAACTATATTCTCGAAACTAGAGAATATAGAAAACCTACAGTTATCATATCAGTTTCAACTTGAGATGAATAAACAAAAGACTCCGTGGCCTGCAGTCCACAAGCAAACTATACCGACCGAGCCTATGCAGAAAATTTCACTTCTCTGATTAAAGTGTCACTATTTAAATACTTAAAGTAATTAATAGGCTTTCAAATAGGGTATGATCTAAATCCGCTTGGCTCAGTTTAAGGAACAGTGACTAGTTCTTGCACACTCCATAATCAGCTACCGGGTTACCACAAAATGAGGTGTCCTGACCAGCTGGGCGACTATTAGATCCTCAAGAAGAAATAGTTCCAAAGCGATGTGCCCTACATTAATAAAGAATTAGTTTATTTCTTCCACTTGCAGATAGCACAAGTGTACATTCATACTTTTTTTCCCTTGGCACTACAGCCCCAGTGGGCCTACGCCTACCTCCATGAACTCCGTTCACTTCGGTTTTTCTAGATCTTACACATATGGTAGGACTCCTTGGGCGAGTGATCAGCTCGTCGCAAGGCCTCTACCTGTAGACAAACACAGAAAAACGCGCACAAACATCCATGCCCTGAGTGGAATTCGAACCCACGATCCCGGCTTCAGAGCGAGCGAAGACAGTGCAACATTCATACTTACATTGGTCAAATTCAGAATAGGGCAGCTGGTTTCGTCTTATGATTACTGTTACTGTTGTGTTCAACAGCAGTTAGAGGTAACAGTCAAAACCTTGCATTCTCCATCCGAATTTCAACCCGACTAACCTGACCGATTTTTCACAGTTTATACCAAGGGAATCCGGCGAAGTACCTTCGAACCTGCAGGGAATTCTTCCTTCCAAATTTTTACCCATGAATCACTGATGGCCAATTTCTTATCTCATTCGAAACTATATAACAGAATTCCAATGAAGCGTTACAAAGTTGTCCTTGTTATTAACTAATTAAGCACTTAGCCATTAAGGAGTATGGGGAGTGGATTTATATATCTACATTTTTCTTTACCTCGACACTAGTTTGAGGTGAGTGGTCAGTTTCACGCCTCTGTCGTTTTATCCCCGGGGAATGCGCCCCCGGCACCCATTTGACTGGAGGTTGGGTAAACCCCAGAGCCAGTCTGGACGACTCGAAGAAGAGAAAAGTTTTGTTCCCTCCGGGATTCGAACTCCAAACTCTCGGTCGTCCATCCCGTAGCCAGTCGCTATACCGACTGTGTTATCACTTTTAAAATATCCAATTATTCCTGTGAGGAAGCAACTAACGTCTCTAATACACGTTACTACTACACTCTGTGACAGTCATATGAACAGAGTTTTGTCAAATTGTCAGATATTATGCGTTCTTCTGTAGCCAACAACAATGGTCTAGACGGCCAATTTATTTACGTACACAGCAGAATGAATGACCTCACTAACTAGCAATGAAAGGTTAAAAATGACAGCGACCACCTGTTGGGTGACCTCCTACCCCTTGCTGTCAGCAATGAGGAAGAGGTGGCATGTCTGTGAGCAATGGCTGTTAAATGGACCTTGCACCGTTACTTATCACACGTCCACTACGGTATCTCAGTTGAAACATTATTGAATCCGCTGTAGAAAGCAAATGATCGTCAATTATGACTAGCGCCATTAGTACTCTGAAAATAGTGCACTCTCCCATGTCCACATCTGGGCTAGACAGACAGCATACACGTATATTCACGTCTCCTCCGCACTTGTGGGGTGTGAAGTAGCATATTCACTTTCTACATTATGTGTTTTTGCTGCTCTAATCATAAATGTAACACGTTATATTAGTTTCTTACAACTACAATATAAGAAACCTCGAGGTTTTCATCTGAATGTCAACTTGAAATAAATATGTGCCGAGAACTTATCGTTAGATTAATAAAATTTGATGCCTACATATACTAAAATAATGAGTCTTTATCAAGCAGCTGTGAATAGGATGTGGATTGTATCCTTCTGGCTCAGGACAGGAAGAGAAGTCGATTCTTGTGTACTCCGCAATGAACCTTTGTGTTGCACAGAATGTGGAGTATTTCTTGACCTAAGTAGAATCAATGAAAGAACAGACATTGGCC
>NW_019718272.1:811380-829053 GCF_002891405.2 Cryptotermes secundus
TACATCCACCGCCCTACCCACATTGCAAGGTCAGGAGACGTGCGCAAGTTTGGGGTTGTGAGTGGGGATGGTACGCAAAGGGAGGTAGCGGCTAGGCCTTCGGGTGTGAGAAATCTGTGTAAAATGTATCGTTGTCTCTATTGTAGCTGAACAACTACTAGATTCCGAAGAAGGGTGTCAATTAATTCTTTCGTTAGTTGTGTAAGTAAGTAGTTAACTACAATGGAGCCTCAGCATGAGCCAGTAAAATAACCGGCCAGGTGTTCCACAACTGCAGTTCAGTCCTTGAAGGAGCAGCATTTTGTCTTTGTCACCACGTCCAGACCTGCTCTGGTGCTCACACAGCCTCGCATGTAAATGATACAATGGGTGTTTCTCCCAGAAATCAAGCGATTGAGGAGTTAAACTGGCCACTGATCTCAGTGTTAAGATGTGTGGAAGTTCACCTCTCCTCCGGTTCGATGCTATGTAACCTATATATTAGATACGACGTAGTTAAGTAAGACAAGAAATAGACAAGTCCTGCAGGTGTGACAAGACAACATCATATCACATCGTTGGCCTTCGCCTCTGCCACGGTATCTGGCTGGATTCAGGGCAAAGAAGTTAACTTTTAACTACGAATATTCATCGCGGGGCGGCTAGCCGTCAGACGGACAGCCCGATTAATCAAAGCGTTTGTGCAATCCATTGTTTGCGCTCGCTACATTGTTTTCTTTAATAATTTACATTATGAGATAATATATATAATTGCGTTCTGTGTGTAGTGTCAATATTAGAAAATGTTTGGGAAGCACAAATGATTGTGTACGTGTATTTACAGTTTACATACTGTCGTCATATTTGCTCAGTGATATGGAAATTGAGCCTGATTTGGTGGTTACTCTGATTACGATGTATGAGGAATGAGGTTGCAAATATTGATAATACTGTTTCCGGGAACAATTAAGTACTCTAAAATCCAGTCAGTACTCCCTCTCTCGTGGATGATTCAAAACTAAATGTTATAACTTCGAGAGCTTCATCCTGAGGTCACTCCCAGGCAGAATGCCACCTAACCGCAGGTCCGATTCTCGACAATTAAGGGCCAAGGTACATTCAACATTCACGAAAGAATTATTTCTATCGTAAGTCATGGCAATTCTATGATGACAGTAGCGAAGGTAATATACAAAAAATAGGAAAATTTCTAAACACTAAAATAAATTAAATTTGTCGAAATTTAAACAAATAAAAATTTCAGAAATTAAAGAAAACTTAAATATTTCAAAATTTTTAAAAGTATAAACATTTCAAAATTTCCAAAATCCCTTCAATTTTTAAAAGTTCGAAATATTCTAATTTTTGCGTTGCAACACACACTCCTGCCAACATTAATTTACCATGATCTGCATCCAAACATTCTTGAATTGCAATCACCCATTGCTTCGTTTACGGGCTGGAATACCGAGGGGTCGGATTTCGAGTCCCGATAGGGTCAAGAAATTCCTTTTCTCCACGTCGTTCGGGTCGGCTCTGGGGTTCACTCAGCCTCCCATCCAATGGATACCTGGGGCTCTTTCCAGTGGCAGGGGCGAGAAGCTGACCACTCACCTTCATCTAGAGCCGAGGTCAAGAAAATATTGATCTATACATCCACTCCACGCATTCATGGCGTAGTGTTTAATTAGTTAAGCACAGGAACAACTTTACCTTTTACCATTGCTTCAAAGCCCTTGACAATCAGATGTGTATATTTGCAGGGTATTTCTGACTTCTAATTCCTAGAGCACAGGCTCTTGAAGTTAAGACGTTAAGTAGTGAATCAACCTCTGTATCTACTACTGCGGAAGTGGCTTCTTTTAGGACGAAATGTGCATGAACTGAGAAGTAGGGCGGAAGACGGCTTCAAAGCGCTATATAGTATAGTAGAATTACCTTTAATCCACAACTTTAATTAGGACTTTTTTTGCAAGTAGCAATATAACTAGTACGTATGTTCCATTATTGACAATAAACTGGCATACATATTTAATTTTCTTAAAAAAAGAAAAGAATTATTCAAAAGGTCTATATGAGTTTATTACATTTTAAAGAGTTTTTTCTTCTTGTATACATGCCGTGTAGTCCGTTAAAAGCCAACCGACCTTTCGGAGGTACATGGCGCATCCATCTTTAGAGTTCAAGAGGATGTCATGTAGGTAAGCAGCTGTGGTTGTTTCATGTTAGTTTCTTATTTCGCTTACTCTTCAACTCTGAAGATGGAGGCGACATGTTACTACGAACGTCAGTTGATCTTCAACGGACTAAACTGTGTTAATTCCCAGAAGAATGACCTCTGCATAACCACCGTTGAGAGAACCTCAAATCCTACACATTTTATACTCTTTGAAAAGGCCATTACCTCTTCTCACACAGTTCACGCATTAAGCTCAATTTGAAACTTCCTCTCCAACTGCAGGCTGCCTCAACTGTTTCTAGTAAAATAAATATCTCGGCACTAAAGCTGCAATCCTCTACACAAAGAGCGCCAGAAAATTAATGTACAAAACTTGAAGTTAATACTGAAACTTGTGTGTTTGAAACTGCAAAGTTGAAGAGTAACCCTAGCTACTAATTTTATGAAAATTTACTACGCAACAGACAGAAATGCAATAATACAGGGCAATAACGCTATTTGTGAAGAAGAATTAACGATGTAATTAAACTAATATATTTGATTGTCAAGTTACACCAAGCTGTAATGAGAACGGCTGTGTCTGCACAAATATTCATTTGTATGCACTAGCTAGAGAGCCTACTACTTTATATACAAGAACCTGGATGTTTAAATAATCGAAGCTCTAAGGGTAAATTTTATCTTTATTGAGGGCATGGATGATATACAAATCACATTCGTCAGAGCTTGGAAGGGTTTACAACAGAATGATTTACGTTCAGCATTTTATAAAATGTACAACACCGTTTAGCTATAAAAGTTTTAAAATCTGAAGATAAAAAAATCTGCTGACATTAATTTGTTCATTCAGACGAACAAGACAATATTCTGGCAGTTCAGTGTATGGTACCTTTTTTCTTTAAGCTTGAACACACATCACTAATATCTCGGTCTGTATCTGCGCTTATTTGAAATATATCGTAACAAAGGTAACTGAAACCTCATTTTCGCTCAGAAATGTTTTCGTACATACAACAAATTAAACTTTTAATAACTATGATAGCGATATGGAAAATAGATACGTTGAGATTAAATTAAGAGATATGCCTCATTCATTTTATTGTTTATGTCTTTTGAAAGCAGACAAAAATATATTAAAAATACAATATACCTTCTCTGATTTCAGTGTAGGCCTAATCGACTGCAGCAAGAAATATCATATATGACAAGAGACGTTAGATTCAGAATTCAAATGTCATGTTTAGAGAGCAAATTTATACTCTCTGGCTACAGTCATCCGACTACAGAACGAAATTGCATTCCTGCTTTGTGGCATCTGATTTGACCCGACGAGCTTCACAAGCCGGAGATATAATAAGGGCAGTTAACAGTTTGAGTGTAGTTGAGAAAAAAAATTGGAATGCGGGTGGCTTTCCATTTGATGTCTCACTTGCATCATACTTCTTCTTTGGCTAACCATAGAGCGGTTCAGCCCTCAGCACTACTAATATAAACGTTTTGGGGTCGTCTACATTCAAAATTCCTCCCCAAGTCTATGCGGCTAATGGAAATGTCTTACACCCCGGTTTGGGGTGCAACTATCTTCACGCTACTTACGTTCTGAAATATCGCAGATTCAGTTCTGTATCAATTATGTCCAATTTTGACCTTCTAATCGAGTTCATATATTTTAGCGTGTAGAGGCGTTACTATGCAACGACCGCGAGATAAGCAAATATACCAGGGCCGTTACCAGGTAACAACCCCAAACAAACACGTCTGCGCAGCAAATAAATCGACGCGCAACAATAGAGGTACTGTTGGAAACAGGGTTTTCTACGATGGTCCGTGCCGAGGAGTTATAAGAAAAAGAGACCGTTAGAGGGCAGTTAGAATGGGGCCGTCGTTCAGAGAGGACTTGAAACATGAGGCAGAAGAATAGCCATTGTTAGAAACCGTTGCCAAGCAACTACCAGTGAAGACACTACGTGCTGGAAAAGATTTAGCGTGATTTGTAAAGTGTGAATATAGCGACAATGTTATAGTTATTTGTAGTTACGATCTGTAAGTGGTCAATAAATCCAATATCCAATTCAAAACCCCGTCTATTGTCACATATATATATGACAACATTAAGAAACACGATCGTTGAAGAAGAATGTTACCCCAATGATGACGTTACTCAGAACCTGTTCAAGGCTGTTCAAGGCATTAAACTACGAGCAACATCGAGGTTTAGCGCTGACAGAAATCCTTCTTCATATTCGGGCCCTATCTCTTCCATGACGTTTTATTTTTGTCTGCTGGAATATTTTCGAGGTTAATTTTACTGGTTTTTAATCAATACGAGGTCAAGATTTCGAATACTGATCCAGATGTCGACTACATTCTAGAGAATTGTCGCTGTTTTTTTAATGCTTCCACATGAATGATAGGGTAATAATTTAAGGAGATTAGGATCGCTTTGTTCCGATGCCCTCCCACTTTCCCAATCACAGTTATCCTCTTATTCGACAGCATATTGTCTGTGCCGCGGAATGAAACACACTGCCTTCTCGACATGTTGTCAGCATCACCATTTTGGAGAAATGAGAGATGCATATACAATTTTAGTTGGAAAATCTGATACGCAGAAACCATTCGGAAACACTAGGTGTAGATGGAAGGACACTGTTAAAAATGGGTTTTAAAGGAATGGGATACAAGCATGTGGACTGGAATCACCTGGCTCAGGATAGAGACTAGAATTAAGCTTTTATTAATATATTAATGAACCCTAGAGTCCGTAAAAAAGCGGAGATTTCCTGCATCAGCTGAGAGACCATAAGCATCTTAGGAACAATTCTGCTGCGCGGAATCAGTTTGTTTCTTCTGTACGCAATGATTGGCTACTAAAATACATTCAGAGTTAGTTAAGTTCAGTGTTCTTCTTTCCGCTAACTTTATGATAATTAAAAACAATGTTGAGTTCTTTTTCATATGTCCTTCATGAGAGAAAAAGAAAAGACGTTCAAATCGCTCTACGTCTGTCTTGTGAATGATATTTTTCAATCTCTAGCTCGGCTTGTGCCTGCTTCATGTATGGTTTACTCTTCGTCTTGAAGATGGCGGCAATGTTCTTCCGAATCATCGAGCTACCTCTGAACTACGTGGCGTTACATTCCAGAAGGCTTCAGTCTCTGGATACCTCGCTTGGTATTGCATGTCTTGCGGAAGTTCCTTGTACGACAGCCTTTTCCTCAGGAAACAGACAAAGTTCAGTTTAAGTTTTATGTGGAGATGGGATTATATTTGACTGATTTGAACTAAAATTCTTTTGACAACTTTTAGTGTAGCTGCCTTATATCAAAATTAATTTAATTTCAACGACTAGCTTCGGAGATCAACTTTACCTCTCCATCATGCGTTCAATTTGTATACTTCTTGCATAGTACGCATATGGAAAAGTAATATCATAGGTTATACAGTGTATGTTGAATGCAGGATCAAAGGACCAGATATGAAACAGTTATATTGAAAGAAATAAAAACGTTTTGGTGAAATTTTGCAAGAATGACTTTTGCGTGATAAATTGAAGTGAAGATTAGCCTACATTTGCATCGTTTGTGGAAACTCTGAGCCACATTATATCTATGGAAAATATGAAAGGTCAACTTTATATCCCACCATTACCAATAAGAATAGGTGATGATGCGTAGAAAAATGCGCCCAAATGCTGACGTAGCTGACGGCTCTGCCTTAGGTAAAGTGATAAATGAGACCACCTATGACTCTGCTTTATACGGGAGACGCGGAGTGATACATGCTGACCTTCGAGAAAACATACATGTTTTCAACTTACTCGTTGTATTATATTTCAGCATTCTTCCGCTCTGGTTAGTCATGTAATTCACAAGGACAGTCTCGGAGGTGTAACTTCTTGTCGTGATCATAGATGGGCCTACTACGTTGTAGTTTACTATAGCTGTTTCCTGTATAACTACCGTATGAGTTCATTATCAGGTAGATTATATACGTAGTTGCTGCACCGTATTGTTTTTTTTTTCAGGTCTTTGTTCTAAGATGTGTCAAAACCGCTATAAATTCATCCAAATGTTGATGACTTGGTTCACTGCTCTAAAATGTTATTCACTCTTAGCCAAAAGAATACTCAGTATTCACAGACACAACCTATACTACATTTCAAGATACAACGGATTACTGAAAATATGAAATTAAACAGTAAACATGTTTTAATTACTTTTAACCAAATTCAGTAAAAATTTAGATCTAATTCTAACCAAGATTTAACAGCATTTTACAACAAATACTTAAAGAGCAACCCAATGCATCAGCTGTGCACATAATCTACCTCATGATGACTTTCTACCCTCGAAAAGTCCGAGACGTACAGTGAAGACCCAAAACACAATGGATTTAAAAATAATTGTGGCACTATACTTCGACTGGTACGGCTGAAATTTGGGTTCAATTGTGAAATCTGTGACAACTGTTATTTACATATGAATTCCAAACTAACAAGAAATTTACTGAACAGTTGATAACTGTCAGCTGCTTCGGGTAGATTCTGTGTCATGGAATTCGCCCGTCAGCCGTTAATTAGCTACAAAGTTACTTCCTGAATTGATAAGTTTTTTTTAATGAAATTAACTACGGAATAACTGAGATGAAACATGTTATTTTAAGTTAGTTATTGTTAACTGCCTATTTTACATATTAATTGTAGCAAACATTCAAGGCCTCAAAATATGTAAGCCCTATAGAACAGAGACGAGTTAACTGAACATCAGATTTTGACGTTTAATCAAAACGTTTGCTACAAAAGTATAAAAATTGTACTAATATCTCTAATAATTTCAACTTGATAATTCTATAAGCCTGTTTTATTTAGGGCCATAATTGTCTCTACCGAACAACAGAGAAGAATTCTGGAAAACGCACATGTTCACTCTATGCTATTTGAAAACCTGTTCCTCGTTTAGGTGGAACACAGAAAGCAGGACCGCAACGTGAAATTCAACACACATGAAGAGGAACATGTCACAGATGTAAGTTTCTGAGAGAGTTGGGATGTTATTACACAGTGGCAATGCTGTTTGCTGTTCCTGGACAAAGGAAACCACTAATGGGACTTCCCTACTCAGAGGCTGGACTCTATGCTTTCTACACCAGCTTACATTTCTGTTTCCATTCTATTCTTGTGTTTTCCAACACCTCCATCTGGATTATACCAGACTTGGGAAAACCCCTAATTATATGATGTGAAATTTATGCTTTACCGCAAATTATTCATAACATGCCTCCGTATCTGAATGAGTTTCATCAAGGACAAAGAGAATTTGAGGTAACTCTTTAGTTCAAGTCAATAATTTAAGACCCTTGAATGTAATTATAGGACCGGTCCTCGTGGAGTTTCGCATGTAGGTGTTGTTAGGTTGTGAATGACTTTCAGAACCACCACTAAGGTTTTCGTGTTTAAGTAAACAAATATTTTGTAGGATTTGAGGTTTTCACGGCGGTGACTTTGCAGAATGCTATCTTCTTGGATGAGGCGCAGTGTAGAGCTTGTGTGAATCAACGTTTCGGAGGAACGTATCGCCTCCATCTTCAGAGTAGAAATATCCGCGCGCGAGGAACCAGCGTGAGCAGGTGACTGCTGAAACAATCGACTCACAGATGACAGTAAGGTCGTCAACCTTACACGTCGGCAGCCCTTTACATCCCACTCATTTCTGTGAGAGGCTGAATAGACCCCAAGACTATAGTGCGGCTGGAAGGATTATGTAAATCGAAAAAATCCACCTCATTGGGAATCGAACCTGCGACCTTCCAGCTAGTAGCATAGTGCCTCAACCATCTACGCTACCGCGTGCCACCAGTTTAGATAATTCAAGATTAGAATCTAATACTAAAATTCATGCATTACTATTGTTATTATTATTATTTGTGAATAACTTATTATAATCTGTTATAGATGGGCACATTAAATTTGTCGGATACAACCTCAATTCTTCGCACCGTTTGCCACGTTTATGATTGCTGACAGAATATTTGGGAATATCTGGGGCTGTAGCGTTACAGAAAAAAAAATATTCATGCCACAGCTCGCATGTCTAGCAACGGTGTTTCATTAGAGCTGATATCAAACCCAAAGACGAGTAGGCTTCATGCAGCTGGTATTTCATTATTTTACATGCTAGAAGAAAGTGTCTTAAAGAAACTCACATGTTTTCGAAGATCGATTGTCACATATCATTTCATGATCCATGCGCAGTGTCGTTAATGCCACTCCCACTTCAGAAATTCGAAAGTCCGACATGACATTAATACCACATGCAGGAAATATTAGATGAGAAAATAGGATGAGCTGCATAAGGGTAACTTCCATAAATTTCGAGAAAATAGCCCAATCAGAGGTGAAATAGTGGAGACACAGACAAATACATATTGACATGACGACTGAAAGGAGGAATAGTCCATTGCTAGACAACTGCTAGCTAACACACGTTTTTATGGAGATGCGGATTCGAGGAGACCGACTTGGTATAGAATGCGCTTTAAATATCAACGGAATCAGCAAAAGTTTCCACGGATACGCGCAAGCAACAGACATGTCCAATGGTTATATGTAGACTATATAAGGAGCCGGGACAGTAGATGGATTCAGTCGTAATTCAACCATAAGAATGTTCAGTGTTCAGCTGTGGGATGCTAACCAGCGGACAGCGGAAGCTGAAGAAGTGACCGACTAGTAAATCAGAACCAAGTCAGTCACGCAGAGGGATAGACACTCGTAGAACAGGAATGAATGGAGCGAGTTTTAGAGTCACCAATTGTGAGCTCTTATAATTGGTCGTAATTGTAAAAGAGTGCCAGTAAATCCAATCATTTAATCCATAACCCGTTATTATTAGTCAAGGAATCGGACACGTGACAATATAGATCTCATTAGCCTACTTCTTTTTTCTGATAGAAGGAACGAAAAACTCTCTATTACGAAACAGAAATTCATTAACATGTACATAAAAGAACGTCACTGACTCAAAGTCTGTTTCCAATTAATCCAGTTCACACCATCCTCGGGCATTCTGAAAGACACGATTTAACATTACAATGATTTATTGGTTGGTGTTAATGACATCAATTCAGGTGCGTGAGTTAGAAAGCACAGACTTGTAGGTTAACTGTGAACTACTAACTGGAAAGAGCAATGATTTCGAAATGCTAGCTCAGTATCTGCTTACAGTTACTGAATCAAATAGGAATCATGATGACTGTTCTAGTGAGCAACATTGTCACCATTTGGAAGCTTATCATATTCGCAAGAAGATATCTACTTTATAAAGTCAGCAAAATTCGCGAAACACAGGTTCATTCCTCTGGAAATCGAACCGTCAAGAACGGCAATCCTGACTGCTGGATCCAATCACTCCACAATTAAAGTGGCCAGCTATTCCAAATCTGTTCAACATAAATCGTGACATGGAAGTAATTAACTATTCCTGTAGAAGGTGAGAGATTAAGGGCAGTAATCTTCATAGTTCTCCAATATAGATTTTTTTTCCTTAGCGCTACAGCCCCAGTGGGCCTAGGCCTACCTCCATGAACTTCTCCGTTCACTTCGGTTTTTCTAGATCTTACACATTCGGTAGGACTCCTTGGGCGGGTGATCAGCTCGTCGCAAGGCCTCTACCTGTACATAAACACAGAAAAACGCAAACACAAACTAAATAACCATGCCCTGAGTGGGATTCGAACTCACGATCCCGGTTTCCAAGCGAGCGAAGACAGTGCATGCCCGAGACCGCTCGGCTACCGTGACCGGCTCTCCAATACAGATATAGGCCTAGAAGCTTTAAAAATTTGTCTTACATTGCCGCAATATATTTTGACCTATATCATCCTCAGATGGATATCATACGAGTACGTGCATTGTTAACCGATTACTAACAATATACGAAGTGCGATAACACGCTTTTATTTATTTTTATAATTCCGCGATGGATCTAGTATTGAAGGTTTACGTTCTGATTATGATACTTCTGTCATCCGTGAAATGAAAATATACGTGGTTTATTTACTCTAATTAACTTGTGTCATAAAAATTGGCAAAAATTAAATTATTAATAATTATCGCGTCTCAGAATTACAGATCAATATTTTTAACAAACTACGAAGATAAATTTGAACTTTTTATTATACAGTATAAGGAGTTGCAATTATGTTATTCTTCTTTATTTTATTTTATTTTTAACCACACAATGGACGAAGACTAAAAAGGAATTGGCCAGCCGACCTGAGATAGGGTTAACGAGGACTTATCGCTGGATAAGCCATCTCCACGTCACGAAGAATACTACAGCAAATTAGCTTATAGAATCAAACGCAATTCTGATTGCTAATATTATGTAAATAAAATAAAAATTATTTTTACTGTGAGCTCTCCATATCTGCCTAGTTTTTTCAAGTTTACAATAATCATCATCACACAATTTTTAGGGCCATAAACTTCCTTAGAAGTATCTGCCACATCTATCATGAAAGAATCCATCCTCTTTTCACTTATTTGGATTTCGTAAAAATTTTTTGCACAGCAAGGTTGTCATTATGAAGCCCAACCTCCAATCTGGAGGACACAGGTCCCTGTATTTATATCCCCTGGAGGCAGAGTAGCCCAGTTATAACCCCTTCTACGATTCGCAGGGCTACGGTGGAGATATTCTAAGCCCTTCTACATGAGAACAGATTTTAATGCATCCAATAATATATTCAGTTTTCATTTTATTCTTCTGATAAGTATTGTAACATAACATGAACAACTATTATTCTATTTTATCATTCTTTGTCTCAGATATTTAGACTTTCGTATGATGTACTGATAGCAGGAAGAATTTTAAAAACGTTATCCTTTACAGTACGCAGATATATTATTGTAATGATTTATTTATTACGAGTATATCTAAAGCAATTAAGATTTTAAGAATATAACAACGGGTAAATTACAAGTTGGAGATAAACTTGTTTTCCAGGAATTGCACGTCAAAATAACTTATCAAGTTACTATATTTTCACACGTCTATTACACATAATCTGCTGGACCTGCAATACATGTATATGTTCAGTAAGTACTGGTTCGTCAATGAGTTACTCCCAGTGGCGTAACTCATGTATTAGTTTTTCTTTCTGTTCACTTAGGTATTATTTTAATGCTTGTACTGGGGTTTAACTCAGGTCTGTCTGGTGGAGTTAGCACGGTATAGCTTTTCAGTCTACGTGTATTTACGCAACTCTCTAGTAGGTTCACTTGTAGTGCATTAGTGCGGTTTTCTAATTTTCTTAACTATTCGGTATTCCTCTTTTTTATTTCACTGACCACTGTGTTCATTTGTAGATCTTCATGGATCCTGTGGCTGTTTATGTACCAAGGTGCGTTCAGAATGTAATCGTTCCACATGGTTGTCATTGCTACGCGTTAGAGACCACTTCTATAACTGCCCTTAGTTGCCTTCACACCGAAAACTTCGCCCTGCGTCGTCTTCTCTTGTATTCACACTTGTATCTGCGTTCACTCTCGCTGCACATCTGATTTTTTTTTAATTAGCTTAGAGGGGGGTGGAGTCCAACTAGGTCCACTCGGCACGGCGGCCACTGATTGGCCTATTGTAGCCTGCCTCGGGAGATTATGTCGACGGAGAATTTGGTGGAATGAAGATTGGCAGGGGAAACCGAAGTACTCGGAGCAAACTCGTCCCAGCGCCACTTTGTCCACCATAAATCCCACTTGACCAGACCCGGGATCGAACCCGGGCCGCCGCGGTGGGAAGCCAGCGACTAACCGCTTGAGCTATGTCGGGGCCCCACTGCACACCTAGATTGCTTCTGGTAGTGGAAAGGTTCCAGGTGACAAAGGAACAATTGGGCGTCATTTAACCAACAGTTACGTGTGTGTCGAAAGGGACTACGGGGTTGCACTTCGATACTGACGGATGAACAAGAGAAATCCGTCTCAGGGCCTAACGGGCCTTACTCCATGTGACAAGGGGAAACACTAAGAAGTAATAAAACGTCCTTTCAACCCATACACAATTAACTTCTATTGTTCACACTTATAACTACTTGTATTACACTTAAGTTCACTAATAGTCACTTTTTGTTGATGTTAAGGGTAAATACCCTTAACTGTTTAGCGGAAGGCGCGGATTTTTACGTCCAGATCACTCGAAGGTTTATAGATGACTGTTTTTTTAAACGTCATCTGAAGTTAACAAGCGTCTATTTCAAATGACGTAAACTCCCCTCGTAATGCATCTTTGAATGGATGGCCAACTACGGGGTCCACAAAACTAATTTTAACAGCCAATATAATTCGCATATTTAATTTAAATACTTGCAGAACCTTCTTACAGACTCTGAAAACTTCCAGAAGAACCTTTAAGCTTGGCTCGGATAACTGCAACGCATACCACACTAGTTATCACGGGATGGTCTAGGGTTACATAAATTTCATCTAAGCTTTAACTTAAAACTGTTACAGCAAGAACTGAGCATATGTCACTCTTAATGTAAAAATGATACTAAGTCTTAAGGTATCAATATAGTAGTATTTATAAAGGACTCTGGAGAGGTAATGATCGGTTAGGAGAATGGATCGGAGAGTCTTGAAAAATGCCCTAAGCTGAACAGATTGTTCAAGAAAGGAAAAAGGTATGTTTGTTCTCTTTCTCTTTCTATCTCCACATTTCTTGCGCCATGTGGCATGCACTGCAGAGAGATGGCTATTGAGCCAGCAGTAAACAGCAGACGAGAGCGTCCCCAGACTAACACATCCAACGCGACCTGAGTCACCTTAAAATCATAACTCAAATGAAGAAGACTCACAAGGTCTAAGGTCTATAAAGGTTTGTGACAATGGTTGATTCATTACACCAATATTACTTTGGACATTATCCGACGCCTGAATCATATCTGAATTACACGACGTTTCGAAAGCTGTTTCTCTTATTCTTTCCAGATGAGTACTTGCAGATATTGTAAGACATTTTTTATTTTAATATTAGTTAAAACGGCTGGGATCGAACCAATATCAACTGGGTACTTGACCATCAGACCGGTAAAAATATCAAACTTAAGGAAGAATAAACATCTCTGAGTAGGACTACAGTTAGGACCAGTCATTCGAAGACGTGGGCAGAAATATCTCCCGAAATGTCGTCTATATCGCACGCATCTCAGACAAAAGCAAATGTCAAATATAGTACAAGCATAAATAATAATACCGATATTATTGTAACTACTTAGGGATTGTGCGTGACTTATAAGACGGGTTTAGGATTCGATGATTGGCTTTATTGACACCTTACGCGCACAACTCGGGACCACAGGAAATTAAAGTCCCTTCGCTAATCTACACACTTTAAAGTTCACCGTTACGCACGCGCTAAGGTTGTCTGTCTTCACTAGTCGAATCCTGGAAACGGATTTATAACAATCTCACTGTCACTTCAAATCAGATATGGAGTCTTCTCTTCACAGCCTAATTCATTTCTTGCTATTATTCTGCAACTGCCAATTCAGTTCATCTGGTCCCAAACTCATGTCCTGGCAGTCTGACGTCCCGAAACTCGACTCTATTCTTCTCAACTGAACTCTTCTGTATAAGCAAATAGCATAGACTACGCAGAAAACACAACCTCTCTATTGTTGGGAAGGAGTATTTACAGCGCCATTGCATAGCGACGGAAGTTACTCGATTGTGGCTTGCGTAATCTTTGAAGAGCGAATGCGTTTACCAAGTAGTTGCCTAGCAATGAACGTCTATTACTTCATTACTTCGGCATTCTGGCGTCAAGTCACATTACATTTGAAATTTGTGTGTGTGTGTGTGGGGGGGGGAGGAGTATTAGTGGGCCTTCCTGCCACTGTGGGGCATAAATACAGGGACCCAGTCCTCCAAGTTGTGAGTTAGAAGCAAGGCTGACAATCTTGCTCTATAAATATTTTTGCGAAGCCCAAGCAAGTAAAAGCCGAATGATCTACAATTAGGGCAGAATCTTCTGAGGCTAAAAAAAAAAAAGCTGTTTTGNTCTACAATTAGGGCAGAATCTTCTGAGGCTAAAAAAAAAAAAAGCTGTTTTGCCAATGATGCTAAAGAATAATCTCACATAACTTAAACATCATTGCATCGAAACTTCTTAAGTTCAATCTGTGTCCTTCCAATTTTATCAAATATTCTTTATTCTATGCATGGGTTACTAATCTCTTTCCTAGAATTCTGTGTACGTCGAAATAAATAAGGGCACAATCACTTAAAAGCATGGATGCAGGCAGTCTCTGTATGTTTCGAGGTATTACGTTGGCATTCTGTTCGAATGGCAACCCCGAAGAATTGAAGCCAGGATAAGTGATAACCACACTAAGGTTGGAACAGGGTTTCTCCATAAACGTCAACGATATACGAGTTTGTTCTGTAAATCCCAATGATACGAGATAGCAATTGTCCTTTCTTTAACTAACAGGGCAGAGCGAAGGGACAGANGGACAGACCAGATTCAGTGCCAGACATAATTCTGAATCAGAGCAAAATACAAACAGGCCAGTGAAATCAAGATAAGCATATTTACACGCATGATCTAAGTAAATAATGTGTGTATTTGTGTTATATAAACATGCGACATATATGAACTCATATCACACACTCAGAAACATGTATTATGTACAAAAGTTAGAACAATGCCAACAAATATTTACTCATATTCACCATAGCGTTTAGCTGGAAGGTATAATTCAGCTCGTTTAACAATTACGGTAACAAATACAAATATGGCAGTTTAAAAAAAAATAACAAGAGCTAACTGTTAGCTCAATCACAATAATAATAATAATAACAACAACAATAATTTTAAATGCTATTTTATATGATTGGATAAAGTGATGTACCTCGCATGAGGGACGATACAGCCTGGGTCACAGAAACATTACTATATAGAACTCGGACTCTTTCCGGAACTTTCGTTAATGTCCTACAGTTGTGTCACTGCTCTTCAGTCTTGCAGATAAGACGGAATTTTCAACAACAAAATAAAACAATGATTGCAACGATGTTGAAATATAAATTCATTGATCACAGGAAGTCTTGTTCTGAAAATCTGAAGGCAGAGACCGCATGAGGGACAGCGGGTGAAGTATATGGGAGGGTACATAATTTGAATTCCGACAGAGGTCCTGATATCGTATGAGAATTTTAATTGTCATCCACATTCATCCCAAGCGCATCGCGATCCACGGAAATATCACGATATTCATGATTTAATGCGTTGCATCAACCGCCAATTTATGTAACGAGAAAGATGACGTGTGAAGAGCGAGGGGATGGAAGAGATGCGAGAGAGAGTCTTGGTGCCTTGAAGACATTATTTGGGTAGTGTAATTGCGGCTGAAAACCCATGACAAATCTATGAGGATATAGGCTAATAAACTGAAGCAGAGATTCGAAGGGGGTACTCGAATATAAAACATACATATTGTAGCGTGTTTCCTAAGCAACGCGGCAAGAACTTTTGTGGGTTTCGGATTTGAACGAATATTTATTGTACATTCATTCTTTACACTCACATGAATAATTATTCCACTTATAACGCCCTTTAGAAGTTTCTCCTTCACTATTAGGTAGGCCGCACACCGACATGCGTCAAGACAGTAACAGCCAAGACACGATGTCTGCGACATGACGCAAAGAAAGGAGCACAGTTGAAACAACTGAGATTATGAAAACCACCGCACACCGGTCTGAGTCATGATACTGACGTCAGCTTCATGCCGACGAATTACGAATGGAACAAGACTGCGTCTTTTGTCCCATGTCTTGATGCTTGTCTTAACTCAGTTGGTGTGCGAAAGCCCTTATTATTGCTTGCACCTCTAATCTTGGTGAAGTGTCTTCTGCTCGGAGCTCAACTGTCCTTAGCTCTCGTCGTAACGAACTCTCTCCTGCTAAAGTCGAATACAGACTGAATTGGTCTCTTGTCGCAGTTCGACTGTTATATCTTGCCTTGGACTGAATAGAGAACACCTTGTCAAAGGGTTAATTCCGCCCGCTGCTATGCAACGAACACCAGAATACGTGTCTGCCTCAAACAATTCGTTTGTAACAGTGGAGACCCCTGCCTAGGAATTGCTAGACATTGACAAGTGATGGACGTCTTATAGTCCGGCTTTCAGGCAGCACGTCACAATATTGAGTAAATCTATTTGCCGGAAAGTGGGGTAAATCATGAAAATGTCAATGATTTTACGTTTGTTACTAAGCTATACTGTGAAGCTGATTTATTCCTTCTGTCTGCAGAGGATGACGGAGCAATGACGAGACGTTAATTTGTGGTTAGAGATGTTTATTTCGCCCGAAATTTCATAAATTTAAGCCACGATCCGGTCTTTATGAATGCGTCACACTTTGTTAAGCTCAATTCTCATTGTAATTCATTCACACCCCCCGTCATCCCCCATCCTTTCAATGCACATTCAAAATATGGGGTGCAGAACCACTGTATCAATCACTGTGGAAAACTAGTACACTTCATGGGGATACGGATTGACGTGTTACTGTCGGGGTAATTCATGTTTTTGCCGTAGCGACGGCTTGTTTTCCCTAACAACTTTGATGTCATGTTTCAGGTGTCATCATCTCATTTGGCGTCTATTGTACTTGTCGTCCTCAGATATCACTGCCATTTCATTCTTATTATGTGCTCTATACACCACGTGCACGATATGAACGCGTATGTGTCCGTCTGCCCACATGTCACATCTCGAGAACCGCTGAACGGATTTTTATGGAATGTAATATAGACATTATAGGGGAAACGCAACCAACTTCGCAGTACCGCATATAAGCGAGATAAACATGCAGACAGTTCTTAGTTTTGAAGTAAAAGAAGTAGAGAACCCCAAAGACTACAGCTACAATAATGTCACTAATGTATCAGAGAATCGTTTGATTAACATACTGTGTTCATGGGGCATAATATTTATTGTACAGTGTACGTAATGCTAAAATAATAATAATAAAAATACCTCAATTCCATTAGCTTAATTCGGCGATAGACCGATTTAATATATACATACCAGAAGACTATCCCCTATGTTTCTAGCGAGAAAATCAGAAAAGTTTTTCTTTCTAAGTTCTAAGAATTAGAAGAAGAAGAAGAAGAAGAAGAAGAAGAGGAAACTAAACTCCGTGGTTTTAGTCGGCATGAGAACTATACCGACCGAGCTACCGCCGCTTATCAGCGAAGTTAGAGCCAAATTTAGAGGATAGAGGGTGTCGCGTGGTCAGCGGAACGGATCTCTACGGCCGTTAATTAAGTTTTCTAGGCCGGAGCCGCTATTTCCTTGAATTAGCTCCACAATTATCCTCACGAGGCTGAGTGGACCCCGTTCGAGACCCATTACTTCACAGAAAACCTGGGAGCGCTGGGAACCGAACCAGGACCTCTTAATCTGTAGCCAAGAACTTTGACCACTAGAACACAGAGGCGGTC
>NW_019718272.1:829512-830292 GCF_002891405.2 Cryptotermes secundus
GTAGTCGGATTCCCAGTCACAACTAAAACACATAAAATCTTGAGTATAACTAAAGGATTATTTTTTCTTATTTTTGTTTTGCAATGTGAAACACGTGTCACCTCAAGTCAGCTCTACTCAGTCCGAAACCAATGCACTGCATCTCAGTTACGTGGCTATCAATTTTAGTCTCACCTTCAGATGTCAAATTGAAAGTCATTTCCTGTTGTCAATATTAACATAACCTTAGTTGGAGGTGACACCAACAGCCTATCCTTAAGTGGTGGGAGGTGGTATCTTGTATTCCTTCAAAACCTTACACTCTCTTCTCGACCCATAAAATTAGTCTAACTGCAGCACTCACGCCATTTTCAGAAGAGGTTTCTTTGTCCCTGTCATGATGGCGATCTGAATAACATGCAAAAATACAGATGTCGCTAAGGAATAACGAAAGTTATAATGTAGCGAATTTAGTGCTCGAATACGAGCGCTTGGAAGCAGCATGTGTTTGCGACCGTCATTTTGCAAACTCTGAAAACAGCGCTAAACCTAAAAATATGAGAATCTTGCTTCAAGAATTAAGCTCTCTAGCGACTGCTGTTTGTGCTTATGAGGTACAGAGCGTATTTAACGTGGTCATGCATACAAAATAAATTAAATCAAAATATATGAATATATTAATCTTACTACCTTAAACGCGTATAAGAAAAAAAAAACATTTACCTGCAATTGTTCTGCGGTACAGCGAATTTCCGCTTGGTGTGCTAACGTAGTAACCTCGATATATATATATATATATAT
>NW_019718272.1:830311-831247 GCF_002891405.2 Cryptotermes secundus
TGAGGAGCGAGAAGTAACAGCGCCGCTTACTATGGCGACATGAAATTACGTATGACAACAGGTAAAGCTAAGAAAGGTAAAGTTTCCCTTGTGCTTAACTGATTAAGCACTACGCCATAAAGACGCATGTGGGGAGTGGATGTATAGACCCATGGAATCTTGACCTCGGAACTAGTTGGAGGTGAGTGGTCACCTTCACACCCCTACCGCTTTAAACCCGGGGGAAAAGTCCCCGGTACCCTTTAGATGGGAGACAGGGTGGGTCCCAGAGCCTGTTTGGACGACATGGAGAATAGAAAATTCTTGACACTACCGGGACTCGAACTCCGACTCCTCTGTGGTCCAGCTCGTAGCCAGTTGCTATACCGACTGCGCTATCCCGGCTTCTATGACAACAGGTCTATGGAAAATGTGTGAGCTTTGTTGAAGTATTTCTTTTTGTTAAAGTTGAGGCAATATAGTGGCGGTTACATGGAAAGTTCATTTAGCTTTTAGGTTTGACAACTATAACTAATTAAACATTCAAGTTAGGCATCTGCAATCTGAAGTGGAAATACATCATACAACATGAGTACAAATATTGTATTAGAAAAATTTCATAAATCAAAACATAGCGATAAAAAAAATCTTTGATATTTTATGTGACAAATTTAAACTATTATACTTAGAGTTGTGCTTCACAGTCAATTATTAACGTATTCGTGAAATCTGTCTGAAATAGCTAGGAGCATTGAGAATGCAAAGAAAGCATATGATTGTAACTCTGTGTATTGAGGTATGGACTGCAGTTTTCCATTGTTGTTTAAAGTCAGTGCAAAATTTTGGATTATTTTGGATTCTCACTATTATTATTATTATTATTATTATTATTATTATTATTATTATTATTACTCAGTTTCTTGTCATGTGTAATCATTATGAATATATCATTATTTT
>NW_019718272.1:831321-839320 GCF_002891405.2 Cryptotermes secundus
CCCTCCTAATGTTCTACATATCCTGCAAGAATTCCCAGGTTATGACGAAGACCGCAATACATTATACCTTCATGCTGAGTTGCAATTCGCTTAGATGATACTGCCGTAAGGCCTCTAACGTGGTGGCATTATTTCATGGTATAGGGATTCCGAGGTTTATTTGACTGAATGTATCGTATTCCCCTTTTTGGAAAATTGTATTTAATTATTCTTTCAAGAACTCAAAGGGCCACATATAGCGTATTTTATTAAGGGTTCTTAATTTGATATTTACAGCTTTATCGTATGTGTTTCCCTTCCATCAAACTCAGTGTTTTACATCTCGAAACAACTTCAATTTTATTCAATATTACACTGGATTTTCTTTCTCGTAAAATATGATTTACCTTGACGTTTATCCAGGCGTATATAGCGTGTCGATGCTGACACACCTTAAACACCACTCACAAACACATACACAAACACACAGACACACACTGTTGGAATTTCGGGGGAAGCCAGTCTCCATGACAGGAATTTATGGTGGAATTTGTTCGGCTTTCCTGATGACAGTGCAGGGAAACACATCATCCTGATCTTGTCACCTCTCAATCTGACTCTATAAAATCACTACATGATAAATCGTTGTAATATAGCAAAATACATCAAGCGATATGCGCTAACTTTTTTTTTCGTGGAGATCCGAGGACAATTCCAGCGCAGCCCGGTAACAAAAAATTTCGGTACCCTGAAAACAAATTCCCACTTACGAGCGGAAAAATAATAATCATGGTGAAATATTAATCATATAAACAACTTGTAAATATGTCCCCAACTAATTAACACTACAAAGCGAAGTCCTTCTTGGAAAGCTTACAGTCGCTCACGTGGTCACGAAATTTCCGAAATTCTATGGAATATGAAGTTCAGAGTCGAGTTAAAATAACCCGGCATTGATTTCTATTTTGAACCTCATGAATCCAGTCGACGCTAGCATATGCTAATCCATTAGATTGCATTTTAATATCATCACCCCGCTCACGTCCAGGTCATCCAAGTGTCCTTTTGTCTTCAAGCTTTCCAAATGAAACGCTGTGTGCATTTCTCCTCCCCCCCCCATGCGTGTCACGTGCGCTGCGCATTTCGTCTTCCTTGAGTTTATCATCCTCATAATAGCCAGAAAAGAATTTCTCTAATATTTAAATTATCCAGTCACCCTTTACTTCCCCTCTCTTAGGCACAAAAAATTCTTTTATTATCAATGAAACCTTCAAACTAAATTTTTTCATCGGGATACTAGACCAAGTTTTGTATTCATAAAAACCATGGATATAATTAAAGTCTCGCATACTTCTAATAACATTGGAATATTATATATCGAATATATTCCGCAATACTTTTGATCGTAAATTTTAATATGCAGTGAAAATAAGATAAATGTTTTAGGCCTTTGTATGAAAACCGTCATTTTAGACATGATAATACCATTAGTCTATCCTACAGGGACACGACTGACATCAGAAATGTATAAATGAAAATCAATTCTGCTCCATTACCATATCCAACGACAATCATATATCTCAACACATCAGCGGCTTGGTACAGTCGCAGTATTATTTGTATAGCACCCGTATGCGTCAAAATAGGAAGTGAGGTGAATCCTGCAGGCCACTCACACTGGTAAGAACAGCAGGCCACATTTATGTCTTATCAGAATTCGCGCTACTACTGCTTAAGTCGATATGATTCAGCGTTGATTCGTAGGTTATTTAATGACCCTTTTTAAATTTCACTGGTTATACAGTGTCGAATTAGACCAAATTTGATCAAGTATAGTAAGCGATTGCCGGTCACGGTAGCCGAGCGCTCTAAGGCATGCACCGTCTTCGGTCGCTTGGAAACCGGGATCGTGGATTCGAATCCCACTCAGGGCATGGATGTTTGTGTGTGTTTTTCTGTGTCCGTGTACAGGTAGATGCCTTGCGACAAGCTGATCACCCGACCTAGAAGTCCTACTGTATGTGTAAGATCTAGAAAAACCGAAGTGAACGGAGTTCATGGAGGTAGGCCTAGGCCCACTGGGGCTGTGTAACCGCTCACTTCCTTTGTGCCCTTTTCGTTGTGCGCCACTCCACCACCGCTCACTTCTTTGGGTTCTTTACTTTAATCAGTAGAGCTGGGTTCCTATCCCAGGGTCTTATAAGGGTCTGGCTCGGACAGGGCAGGAAGAACACTTCACTACAATCACCCACCTTTCGACGGTTGCACTTAGTAGTCCTTTAATCCCTTCCGGCTTTCTGCATACAACTGAATTTCTTACTACTGTTGCTTTGTACTGTACTTATACTATTCTACGGAAGGGCCGTAGTGGTAAATTTAGTTTCCGACTTTGCCGAAAGTAGTGTCAAGACTCTCCGAGGTGGAATGCCCTCTCTCTGAATTCTGAGGTCCACGAACCCCAGACTCCAAGAGAAATCCACTCCTCCACTTCTGCCATTGGTTAATTTTTCAAACTAGGAGGTTCCCTAAATTTTGAATTCCCAATCATGTTGCTCTGCTATGTGATTCTGGCAGATGCTGACCTGACGCTAAGGATGACAGCCCCTTGATGCATTACAGTCAGGGTGTGAGGCTCCGGCCGTCCCACTTCTAAGTTATCGCTGTCCCAAGCTGTCAGCTCTCATTTTCTCAAAGCCTTTCCGACGTTGCTGAAACTGCCAGAATTCCAGGAAAGTACCAGATGTTACTTCCTGTTCACATAGCAAAACTTGAACTATGTCCCTTCCGCGTGTAAGAGCTGGCTATCTGCTGGATCTCTTTGTTTGTAATATTGTTAATCTTAACTTAATACAAATTTAATTTTCACACAACACTCCTCCAGTCAGAATGGACGGTTACAGCTGTAGTGCCAAGGGGGGAAATAGTAAGCGATTAAGGGTGTGAAGAGAAACCCTTATGGTTTGATTCAACGTACCGTAACGGGATTTTCATTGGGGGTGTGAAGAATATCAAGAAGAGTATCATTCAAATAGTCGGCAAACAGACGAAATTCGAACCAGATATTTTTTAACACATCACAGAGGGTAAGGGCTGTAACAACGATGATATGCTGAAGGGAGTTTAGAACATGGTACTTATTACATCATGTTCTGAACATAAATCTAGTGCCGAGATATAGCCAGATAGTAATTATAGACTTTCAAGGAACTTTCACATTTCTTTACCCTATAGTCATCTCTGACGTACAGTATAAAGACAGTAGTGGCCTATACACCCGCTGCTAATCTGTTACTCTGTAAACAGTGGCCGTTGTCGAGTAACGCCCGAAATATACAAGCACGCAACAATAAAATGGCTGTTTTCTGTTGGTCCGTGCCGAGGGATTATAGCGGGACAAAGTTTAGAGCTTAGTTCAGTAACCCGTGTGGAGGTGGCGTGGAATGCCTCCACCGTAGCCCTGCGAGACATAGTAGGTGATGAAAAAGGAACCCAGTGGGTGGAAGTAAAACCGGGCCACTCTTTTTCTACGTGATATAAATACGGGAACCTGGTCCTCCAGTTTAAAATAGTCTCGAATGTGAGACTGTAAAATATGGTCCTGAGTCCCGCGGGACTCAGACCTGAGAATGACTGCTCTGGAGAAGTGCAGCAATTGCAAACGACAGACTAGTCCTCTCGTCAGACAGGATGTTCCATAAGGACTGTAACCCCAAGTGTTCAGTTGGAAAATAAAATTACTGGTCGCCAGTCTCAAGTGGCTTGTCGCCAAGACGAACTGACTGCCGGTAAACCGTCACTCGTAAAGTAACTTGACTCTGAGTCTGTGCTAAGTTCAGTTGAAAGACGGTGGCCAGCCGGCAATGGCGTGACTGCGGAAGCTTAAGAAACTCCACTGTTAGAAGCCGTTACCATGAAACGATTAGTGTAGATTGTGACCGACTGAGAACACTGGTCTGCGTGCTGTAATGGTTTGTAAAGTGTGGAATTCAGCGATGGCGCAATAATTAAATGCAGTCACGAGTAGTCTGTTAAAGTGGTCAATAAACAGTCACCAACCTAAACCCCGTCTATAGTCACACTATTTTAAACATGTTCAGTAGCACATCTAGCATTACAACAGTAATCGTTGAGAGAGGATAACGCTTGGATCTTGCATCGAAAAAGAAATCGGGTTCTCATTTCGGACGCAGCGTGTAGCAGACGAGGAAGAGGGTGCAAAAGATCAAGCGACCGCAAGGGAGAGTGACTCCGCTCACCTCCGAGGAGTTAAGTGTGCCAAGGAGAGAATCCAAGCACTTATATGCTTCTACTGGTGGAAACTCCCATAAATTTTCTGACTTGAAAACCCTCATTTGCGGTCTTTCTTTGTCATCATATTTCTGCAGTTTGCAAAAACGCTCGTTTTAATTTCAGAGGTTCAAATGAGCCATTAGTTACGTCCAGGATATGAAATTTCATAGACCATATGGGTCAAATTTGTTTTAGACTTAAAAGAATATGAGAGTAATTTGGTGGACGTCTGAACTCTAGATGCCATCAATTAAGGGATATTAATCTAATATTTATTTAGAAACTCTCTGTATACTAGTGCAGTTAGGTACTTACGAACTGCAATATTATCAACAAATATTAAACAGATCTGAAAAATGAAACTTTTACCGACGTATCGTTTTATAAATCGGCTGGGATATCTATTTCAGTAAAGCGACTTCGGAATGGGAGTCCGAGATTCTATTATCGGCGGTAGGGAAGAATTTCCTTTCCGCTGTCACATCCGGACCGGTTCTAGGGCCCTACAGTCTCTTCTGCAATCGGTATCAACGATGCGCGTACTTCGAGGGGAGTACAGGGGCAAGGGAGCGATAGTGGCCACTCATTTACATCAAGTGCCGAGGGTAAGAACCAAGATGCTACCCACAAACTACAGAGTGCTGCACTTAATTAACCCTTTGAAGAGCATCAGTTACACGTTATAACTTTAAATAACTCTGCATTTTTATTCTCAGAATAAACAGCGATTATTTACGGAAACAGCAGTAACAGATTGATCTTTGTAATGAAGACGTTTTCTGTGAGGTGCCTTTTTTTTGCTAGTGGGGTGGAACTAAGTCCCTTGTACTGCGGCCACTTCTGACCTGTCGTACGAGCCCCAGATGATAGGTGAGGGTGATTGTGGAGCAATTGATGGAATGAAGATTGGAAGAGGAAACCGAAGTACACGGAGAAAACCTGCCCCAGCACCACTTTGTCCACCACAAATCCCACTTGACCAGACCCCGGGATCGAACCCGGGCCGCCGTGATGGGAAGCCAGCGGCTAACCGCTTGAGCTATGGCGCGGCTTTCTGTTACTTGAATTTTTAAGTAACATTATTTAAATAAAGTTCACACTGCAAAGAGTTCAGAAACGAATAGCAGTAAGTACGTTACGAACGTGCAAGACTCCGTAGTCTAGGGGTAACGTTCCCACCTCATGACTCGGTACGCGGGTTCAAACCCGGCGGAGATCGTGGAATTTTTAAGGGCGGAAAAATTCAGGGAACAAGTCCTCCGGGAGGGACTTTAAGCCGTGGGGCCCGTGTCGTAGCTTTACGGCACGTAAAGGATCCTCATGTTCATGGAGGCAGGCCGCCGGTAGATGGGTAAGCATCGGGTATCGCAGCCAGCCTCGCTGGCTGAACGGGGCTGATAGCGAGCACCAGTACCGGCAAGGTATGGAGATTGGTAGAATGTTAAAGGGGGACGTACAATAGACTATTAGTCTCGGTGCATGGGGTAACCCACCCCCTCCAATAATAATATTCATTATAATAATAATAAGTACAGGTGGTCACTGCAGTAGCACACCGCAGATGTCACGTGACACGTCTCAGTGATAAACTTGGTGATGCTCCCTGTCTCTTCGGCGAACCACGCGCTTTGCTGATTGGTTGGCAGATGTAACCGTTTCTCCATCCGTGCCATCGCAGTCACGTGCTTAATTGCTTTAAACATTCACAACAAAATTCACAGTTCTGTACAAATGAAACTATAACAAACTGGATACTTCTCCTGCAAGGTTACATTAATTTATGATGGTGTTACACAGATTTTAGGATATTCTCAAACAAATGTAAAAAAGAACATATTGTTACATGACACTTGAAAGCCGAAATAGTGGGGCCAGAAGAGACATACATTGCTGGGCAACTACTCGGTAAACACTTTTCCGTGATAACACGCAACAGTGGAACTACTGTTGAGAGACGGTGTTTTCTGTGAGTCCGATCGGAGGCTACGTAAAAGAAATGCAGGCCAGCTAGAATTATAATTGAGGGAGTCTCCTGGGTCGGCAGTCCAATGTGATTCAAAAGAAATGACAAGAAACGAATTGGGCTATACAAACAAGATTTCATGTGAGGCAGGTATAATTCCTGTGTTGAAATCGGTTGCCAGAGTACGACTAGCAAAGACTGAGGACACTGGTGTGTGTGTGTAACAGTGAACTCTAGGGTGTGTGGATCAGCGATAGCGCTGTAATTACTTGTTGCTCCGAGTGTGTGGTAAAACAGTCAATATATAGCATTCATCCAATCCATAAACAGTCTAATAGTCACAACCCCTAGTCGTAACAGTATGATATTGAGATATACCCGTCCGCCCGCCCGTCCGTATATTTCATACCAGAAGCTACTTCACTGATTTTATGACACTGACGTCAAGAACGTATTTTAGAAATGTCCGGAGAATTTAATTTTAGCTTTGTATTTGCAGTACATTTTATATGTAGCTGAAATGATGCTGCAGAATCGCTGCTGTAAATATTGATACACGTCGAAAAATACAGAGATATTGTTAAGATGTGAAAATCTGTTCGAAAGGGTTTCCGATATAATGAATATCTGGGAAATATAAAAGGGAGCACACCTCAAATCCTGCTGTGAGACATCCTTAACAGGAAAATCTTTTGAAATAATGTAATCTTATCTGTAACAAACAATTTGTGTTTTCGGTAAGTGATCAGCAGGGTCAATGAAGCGTATAAAAATGCTAGGAGTATATAGTATTTGTAAAAGTCATGCACTGCAGACTGCATAACACTCTACAGTGCATGAAACTGAATTTTAAGCTTGCATATATTAGCTCCCAAATCTGTACGATATTTCTAGCTTAGTGCAAAAGACCTGAAACATAAAATAATAAAGTAATAATTTTTGTCATTTAAACATTTGAATTTTTATATAGATAGAAGATAAAAAAAAGTGTTTAGGTTAAGTGACGATAATAATTATCCAAACTAAATCAGTTCTGCATCAATAGCACCCCTCCTCCTCCAAAAAGACAGACGTATTCGAGAGACTTAAGCGTAGATGTGAGGATAATGTTAAAATGGATCTTAAAGAAATATAGCACGAGAACATAGATAAAATTTATTGGTTCAGGAGAGAGTTCAATTGCTGACTGCTATGAACACTGTAATGAGCTTTCTGGTTCCAAGACTGGTTCTTGACTAGCTGATCTATTATTTTTTTTCCTTGGCACTACAGCCCCAGTGGGCCTAGACCTACCTCCATGACCTTCCCCTTTCACTTCGGTTTTTCTAGATCTTAAACATTCGGTAGGACTCCTTGGGCGGTTGATCAGCTCATCGCAAGGCCTCTACCTGTACACAAACACAGAAAAACGCACACACACCAAACTAAGCATCCGTGCCCTGAGTAGGATTCGAACCCACGATCCCAGTTTCCAAGCGAGCGAAAACAGTACATGCCCTAGACCGCTCGGCTACCGTGACAGGCCGATCTATTATTTACCTTCTCAAACAATATACTCCGTGGAATAAAATCGACATCGGAAAAGAAAGGATCATCGGCTTAAGAACTGAAACCCAACATCTTTAAGTCAGGTAAAACATGTCAAATACCATTGAAAATGTAAAGCTCTATTCCTGTACCAGGCCGTGGAAGTCCGTAGGGTTGTGAGACGTCAAGGCTCCCACATTTTCTAGAAAATCGACTCACAGATGGCGGTGAGGTTGTCAG
>NW_019718272.1:839389-900727 GCF_002891405.2 Cryptotermes secundus
TTTCTGTTAGAGGCTGAGTCGACCCCAGGGCGATAGTGCGGCTGGAAGTATTACGTAAAAAAAAATCAATGACATCGGGAATCCAACCCGTGACCTTCCGGCTTGTAGCATAATGCCTCAACCAATTGCGCTAAGGCATGCATCATGCCAATCAGCAGAAAAAGCTATTTTATTTTCGAAATAAATTAGATAATTAAATAATTTATCCCTTTATTTTCGCATGTTATAGCCAGCGGTAACATAAAAATGACTATTTCATTTAATTATATGTTCTTGGTTTATTTAACGATGCTGTCTCAGATTATACAAAGTCGAATGTTAGTGTGATTAACGAATTGGAAACGGTATGCAATGAAGCGTTCGTGGATTAATTTAGAGCGATATGTCAGCATTTGTTGGGTCTGATTGGGGAACAACACATAAATTCCAGTCAGGTTAGTCTGTCCCCAAACCCAGATTTGAATGCACAACCTCCCGAATATCACACAGGAATGATAACCACACGACAGAGAAGTTCGGTGTCAGAATTGTTAGAAACACAAATATCAAGAGGCTACGGCTGTTCCATTAAATGAACGGAGGATATTTATCGACCATTACCCCTGTCCTATCTAGTACACATGTTATTGGCCCACGTCACTAGTTAGATGAAAACAAATTGAGGGTCGCCTGGTACATTATCTTTTCAATGACTCTCTTGTGCAGTAACGAGTTTGACATACCTTCAACACAGCACTTTAAAGCATATAGGTCCATGTAACGGCAACAATTCCAGAATTGCACTTCAAGCACATTGTTTTAGAATTTCACGCAGGAGATTCTACATCCTTGCCCGGATTGTTACTCCCACAAATGAAGGCCCGTGTATACATGCAGGTTGTAAATGAATAACACGGGAGAACTTAGAGTACGATTTCCACATATAAGAACAAGAAAAAAACTTCATATCAACATGTGTCCGGAATTTATAAGTGCTCAGAACGTAGAGGAGGGATTGTTTATGACCGTTTGGCAGGCCCGCATCTTTTTCCACATCTTCTTACAGGCAACCACTATGGAGGTTTCCTCTTATAAGATCTGTCAAAGCTACTGGAAAACGTACCGCTGGGAGTCCGAGCATGAATGCGGTACATGCATGATTGTGCTCCGGCACATTTTAGCCCCGCTGCGCGAGATGTTCTCAATGACACGTATCCTGCCGGATGGATAGGTAGAGGAGGACTCACTGTGTGGCCTCCGCGCTCACCAGATTTGAATACTCTGGATTTTTGCCTGTGGAAAACACGTAAAATCTCTTGTGTATAGAACTCCTATTGACAACAAAGAGGCACTTCACCTCCGCACTGTGGATGCCTGTCAGACTATCCGCAACTACCCCGACATCTTCGAACGGATGCAGCGGTCCATGATGAGACGTGTCGAGGCGTGCACTGAATCACACAGAGAACATTTGGAACATTTATTCAAATGTACTCTATCAGCTTTAACTCACAAATTAAATATATCCGGACACATGTTGGTAAGAACATTTTTTCCTTGTTTTTGTTATGTGGAAGTCGTGTCTAAAATTTGTCCGCACCTTTCAGTTACAATCTGTATATATTTCGATATTGTTTAGGTAGGGCCAGATGGCTCTTTCAAGAATTTGTCTATGTAGAGAAAGAGCTATGTGTGATTGTTCCCTGTAGCTTCTTTCAATCGCCTTTGAAGCGAGGTCGGCCAAAAAGCATTTCCTGCATCCACATACCATGGCTGTGAATCACTTTTTACTGTTAGTAAATTTCAGAATGTCCCTTTCACCGTCACAGAAGCCAGCATAATTCGAGTAAGATGAATCCAGAGAAACTGAATGAGGCCCATGTAAGAGAATTTAATTTTCAAGTGTAATAAAATGTTGGGAGGACTCGTATTCTCCTTGGAAACCGAGAGTACAAATCTTCACAATAAACGCGAGATGTTCATCTGCGGTATGGGATAATAAGGTTCTCAACTTTGGATTAAAATACGAGATGAAACCTGAATACAATTATTTTGTTTCAAGCGATGTTCCGGCTTCAAACGGGTGGATTCCATTGCAAAATTCTTAACAGAAGTCCTCTTGTACACACTCCGGTTAGAAGATACCTTGATTTATCGACAAAATATACAGTGTTGTTCTAATGTCGTTGTAATAAACTCCTAATGCAATCTCAACATAGTCGATAAAGCAGAGTCCTTAAGTACCACAATGGAAATTCTGGAGAAAGTAAAAGAAAAAAGTTCACGATAGCTGTATGGCATCTTCTGAATTAGGGGACCACTTTTTATTAAATAGCGTAAGGTAAAGGTAAAATTGCCCCCGTGCCTAATTACACTACACCATGAAAACGTATGTGGAACTGAAGTTGAAGCTCCACCATTCTTGACCTCGGAACAAGATGGGAGATGAGTGGTCAGCTTCACGCCTCGGCTGCTTTACCCTTGGAGAAAGAGCCTAAGGTAGCCATCCATTAAGAGACTGAATGAGCCCCAGAGCCAGTCCAGTCGATCTGGAGTAGATAGAAATCTTTTCCCCCTGTTGGGAATAGAATCCCGGGAATCGAGCCCGGGGTTTAGTTCCCGGTCGGATACAATGGGGGAATGGATAAGTGAATGAATCGTATTCTTTGACAGCTACTAGAAAAAGTAACTAGACCAAAGACCTATTAAATAATCTGCCTTGAATGTAACTGTAGTGTTAATCTATGCAGACACAGCAGAAAACGTAGAGACACACAAACACTCTACCTGCCAAACATAGATTTACTAAAGAAACGACACTTATCACAAGAGACACTGCACAATGAAAATGGCAACTTAACACGATGCAGTGTAGTGTATCCATGACATTTTTCGTTCTTTCACCAGTCCCGCCAGATAATTCCGGGACAATATCTCAAATTAGGCTTAGTTCACTCTATTGTTTGCAGCGTTGGTTGCTACGCAGCAATAAACAACTCTTGGCAGCTTTGCCCAGTAAAGCCTGTAAACATGGCGATTACGCAACAGGGAAGCGAGGCGCGTTTTTCCGCTGTCCGACTGAGGGTTTATAAGAGTCACGAGAGAGAGAGTAACCAGTCAGTTGCAGTCTAGCAGTCGCCGAGTCGAGCTGTATCGAGTGACTGGAAAAGACTACAGGAGAAGTATTTGTGATACTGCAAATGGCAGTAGTGGTGAAACTGTAAATTGTGTAGTTGCGAGAGCGAGGTTTCAATAAATTCGCTATATTCGATATGGCGTAAAATTATTTGTCGCGTTATACACCAACACGTGACAATATTAATGCACGTGGCTTTCTTACTTTATTCGAACTTGGAAGATATTTCCACAGTTTCCCTATGAATTCTGTTGTGTCGATACCAGGAGAAACAAGTGCAAGAGGCTCTGGCTGCAACGTGTCACTAAAGGACTTATTTCCTTACATTTTCTTTGACTCGTGGACTGAATATTGTGGTACTGTGGAACTACTACTCATATATATATTTTTTTTTTCATTGCGGTAGCAATTTCACCACCGAATATTCAATTAGCTCTTCGAGGTGTAGATTAATTTTGCATATTAGGTTTCTTTTCATATTTTTCGACGCAATATACATTAGAAATAATAACATGTAAATTAGAAACATATGTACTTAGCGGTACATCCTCTTACAAACTACTGTACCAGTAGGTAAAACATAACAATAATTCAAACAGGCTCTCACAGAAAAACCGCTAACTTCCAAAACATTAATAAACCGATTACATTGCAAACCGAAGTTCAAATCCGGCGATGCACACTTACTGTCCGTGGGATGTGTTACGTTTGCACTTGATCAATAATAATCCAGGATATAATCTCTGCATGATACTGTTTATCTATCGCCAGTCTTTAGTGTGAAGGTGTCGTTGAAGTTTCGCACTTTAAACTTCATTTGTCCATCTACACATTTAATTATCTTCGATACTGACTAATTAGCACAATTACGGTATCGAGATTAAATAACTGAATTATGCTTTACCGCATTCAAGGGCTGTGCCGAAACTGAACTAATTTCAACTTCCTATATTTGGTCTGTCGTTTCTTTGACATATAATTTATTTTTTCTTTGTGTTTTCTATTCCACCTGGATTACAGGTTATATATAACATGTCATTCTCTCCAAATACTTAAATCTGTTGCTTCTCTGCAATAAATTAATTTACCATTTAACAAGAATATTTGTAATTCTAGTCGTTAATCTGCACGTCAATCACTGTCTTCCATTGACGTGAAAGCGGCAGGATGTGCCTCTTAAAATTCCTACCTAATTTAAATTCTACCTCATCTCCGCATGGTGTACTAGTCCTGGCAGCCTCTGGGAGGGATAAGTACTACATCTGTAGCGAAGAAGTACCACTTGCTTCAGAGACTCGTAATAACATATGCATCGAGGAGAAAGAGCCATTATCAACATTTCTATATTTATAATAAGTAAAACATTAAATGCCGGTCACGGTAGCCGAGTGGTCTAAGGCATGCACTGTCTTCGCTCGCTCGGAAGCCGGGATCGTGGGTTCGAATCCCACTCAGGGCATGGATGTTTGTGTGCGTTTTTCTGTGTTTGTCTACAGGTAGAGGCCTTGCGACGAGCTGATCACTCGCACAAGGAGTCCTACTGAATGTGTAAGATCTAGAAAAACCGAAGTGAACGGAGTTCATGGAGATAGGCCTAGGCCCACTGGGGCTGTAGTGCCAAGGGAAAAAAACATTAAATAGGAGAGGGATGCCACGCATATGACAGACGAGAAATGAATATGAAATTTCAGTTGGAAAACCTTAAGAGATTTTGAAGATCCAGAGGAAGGAGACAGGATAATAGACTTTAAAGAGTTGGTGTATTGAGTGTGAATTGGATTTATTTGGCACAATATATGGACAGGTAACACAGTCTTGTGAACATAGAACTGCACTTGTGGGTTTCACAAATGGCGGTGAATATTTCGATGACTTGAGCGAATAACAGCTTCCATGGAAGACTCTTGCATATAATACTGAAGATGTGAGTGTATGTACAATTACAGAATTAAGGTTTGGGTCAAGTAATTTTCAATATGTCGCCAGTAGGAAGAATAGTTGAACGGAAACCAATTAACCAAAGAACAGAGTCCAACGTATAAAAATCCGTCAGTAGATATAGATCACTCTTGCTTTCAGCTCTGTTGTTGAGTTTTCCATTCCCTCAGTGCGAATAGGGTGGCGTCTATTAAAAGAAAATGAAGAAATATACAAAATTTATCAGAACGTGAAATCCCTTTCTCATCTCTTTCTCGCCATCCGACCACCAGGATCTCATCCACTCCTGATCTGCACCAGTCCGGTTTCCAGCCAATGGAGATAAACTTCCCTTCCTTTATTATATATAGACAGGCTTGTATCTGTGGCGATCACAGGCGGTCCCCTGAGATACACAGTTCCAATTTTCGTCTCCTTTTGCACTTAACTGCGGCTACTACAGTTCTTCCACACGATTCTTCTTAGAACGAATGGAATCAGGAGAATTGGGAGATAGATAAATGGGTTTCCGTATTAAACGTCACATGTGATTGCAGTGTACAGGCAGCACCATGTGTTACACTCGAAAATTTCGAGGAAGGAAGTTACAATTGCTTTGACACTTTATCTATCCGACGTCATTCCATTAATATCACGAATCCTCTTCCAGTGCAAGAAGAATCCAAGTTATTATATTTAATATTATGTGATTAACTAATTAACTAACTCCAAGGAGCTGAGCCCTTCTTGAGAAGCCGCCAATTGTGCAGCTACTGAAGAACTTTCCAACAATTTATGGACCCCGAAAGTTCATTACCATGTTCGCAAAAGCCTTCCACTGGTCCCTATCCTGAGCCAGATCAATCCAGTCCATACACTCCATTCTATCTCTAGATCCCCAGTAATTCCATCTGTATATGGACTTCACCTTGAAAGAATAATATTGGATAACATTTTGTATGAATGTGATAGCAGTAATTACCCACGATAATTACTAAAGTCAGTTTCATCACCCTTCATGTGATCAGGTATAATATATAATACACTCCTTCCTCTGAGCAGGCACTGTTTCCCTATTCCAAGTAGAATTAATTAGCTTATGGATCTTATAAAGTAATATTTCACCTCCTGCTTGAATAAGTTCAGCCGGAACTAGATCACTACGTGGCACTTTATACCTTTTCAACTTTGCAACAGCAATTTCAACCTTAAAAAAGACTAGGATCAGGCACTAACAGCTCAGCTGTATGTATTTCTGTGTGCCTAACATCACTGGCCCTATGTACATTTAATAACAGAGAAGTTGCTCTTCCACCTATTCAAAATGAATCTGTCAGCAGATGACCGTTCTCATCTTTACTAAATTACTTCTAGGTATGTAACTCCTCTTATATTAATTTATCCTTCTATACAGGGCTCTAATATTCTTGTTCTTATTGTTCGTTGCAATTTCATTAAGTTTGTCTTACAGATATTCCCTTTTTATTCTTGAAATGCCTGCTGGCTTCACGTCTTACACTGTTCAGTTTATCTCCATTTATTTCACTTTGATTTTGTAACCACAGCAACTTGGCTAGTTTCCTTTGATATAATAATTATGAGCATATTTTCTTGAACCATTACTTATACTTCTTCAATTGGAAATAACCTAGATTCTCTGTGGCGGAAATTTTGATATTATTTTATACTTAATACATAAGTGTTTAATTTTCTCTCTACAGAACAACTTCGTTATACCACTGTGTGAGATTATAGTGCTGTGTTCGGCAGAGCACTGCATATGCTGGTTCTGCGGGTAGGAGAAGGTACAAAAATTGTCTGTCCGACGTCACATGTTATTCTCGTGAAGATCTTACATACAAAAGGTTCTAGTAACTTGTATTTTGCATTCTACGTTCTTATATCTCAAAGTGAGTCTTAAGACAATTCTTGCATACTGGAAGAGTGAGACAGCATTAACTACAACTATTGAACCGACCACGCGGAACGAGGTCTTCCTTGAAGAGATGGTGGTCTCTAGGCTTGTTAAGGAATTTACATTTTTATGAAACAGGAGGTTTGTAACCTTTATTCACTGGCCCCTCTATGACTCGGCTGACGGGTGGATCTCCTGTTTTCTGGGATGTAACTCCATGTACTCTGACAGAAGTGTTCTGACGTTTCGGAGGTATGCACTGCTCTCCCCATCTTCAGATTCGACTGGTAAATCACCCAAGAAGCAAACAGAAGTATCATCTTTCAAACCAGCGAACTGATTTTCACCAGACTTTTGTACATATTCCCTACAATCACTTCCTTACATCATGGCGGACGCCAAAACTCAGGTCGAAGCTGTAATAGCGCCCACTAACTTCAGGATCCTGAAGTTATGCGTGGTAACAAGTTTTTGAAAAATATGCAACTTGTGTTAAGGTAATTTCCAGTAAAATGCAAAAGGAACGACATGGGAACCGTAAGCAAACTTGACGGCAGTATGTAATGAACTACTGAAGCTAGGAATGTAAAATATAAGAATAACAATTTGAAAGTCGACAATTACAAACATCATGATGGTGCCAAACTTTGAGGTTATGCCCGAAAAATTAACGTGTACGGAATCTGTAAGTAAGTAATAAGGAAAATTTAACTTTATTCATTCTGGTCCGTCAAATCAGTCAATACTATAGAATGATTTGGTTACACCGTCCAGTGTGACTCAATATATATATATATATGATGCCTTTACATTTTTCGGTCAATTAATGACCATAATCAAAAGGAAAGTATCAACACTTGAGGAAACTACTGTTATATAAATCATATTACATCAAGTTCAAGATTGTACGAAGTTTTACATTTAAAATTTTAAATAAGCTAAAATGTGGTGAGTTGAAATATTAATAACATTCTTAATACATAAAATCTTATAACGCTAAGGTTCGTGCCTTGGTGCCCCTTCTGCCAACGGGAGATTGAGTAGATTGCTACCCTTGTAGTTAACTTAGCACCTCGTCATGAAGATATATGGGGAGTACGAGTAGACATCCACGTATATTCAGTCTGGCCACCAGATGAAGACGAATGGTAATATTCACGTCCCGACCAGTTTATCAGTAGGGAAAGAGTCGAACGTGCACATTGGATACGAGATTCGGTAGGTTCCAGAGTCGGTCTGGACACTGATGAAGAAGAGAAAAATATCTTGCCTCCTGCCGGGAGTGGAATCTCAATTCCTTGGCCTTCCAGCGTATATTGGAATAAAAAACCCCATTGTAATTATGTAATTATGAAAATTAGTAATTAAAGTTAAATAAAACTCATCTTATTTCTGTCACTCTATAATAATACAATGAAGGAAGAGAAAATATTCCCTGATTTGTATATGTGTAAAGGTGAAGTTGTCCCTGTGCTTAACTAATTAAGCACTTCGACATGAAGACGTATGGGTGAGTGGATGTATAGACCCACATATTCTTGACCTCGGCACAGATTGGAGGTGAGTGGTCGGCTTCACGCTCTTGCATCTTTACCCCCGTACCCATCGGACAGGAGACTGGGTGAGTTCCAGCCTCTGTCTGGACGACATGGAGAAGTGAAAATTCTTGCCTTCACCGGGACTCGAACTCCGACCCCTTGGTCGTCCAGCCAGTAGCCAGTCGTTATACAGACTGCATTATTCCGGCTCTTCATATATATATATATATATGTGTGTGTGTGTGTGTGTGTGTTTAAAGTAAAGACTGGTACGAAACCCGGAATATCATAGAACATGGCATTTTCAGCGCATACTAGGTTTGCAAAAAGACTCTACATCCGCGGTACATTAGTCAAGGTTTATCAAGGTTTAGTGCACGAAATCCTAAATTCGTATTTAAAAGGGAAATGAATCAGAGGACAATGCGATAAGACGACATGGTCACATAAAAAAGAAATATATTCCAAAAAACTTACGTCCGTTTCAATTACACTTGGGAAAATATTAATATGAATTTTATAATTTAAAGAAAAGTAAACAGAGCCCCTAACATCTGAATTAACATGGGAGGAAATGCGAGATGGTTAGGGGTTACATTTTGTAAACGTAAAACTGAATACATATCGATATACTGCAGCTAAATTTTAAAGGGAAGAATTGCCTACAGATGAATGGGCCGTAGAGTGTAACACAATCTGCATGCAGGCCTACTATTCTGCATGTAGTCTCAGGAACGGAGTTTTATAATACTGTCCCATCCTACAGGGTCCGTCTAGACAGACTGGAGAGCGAACATGAATTTCTATCTTCGTATTTTCGAAATGCATATAAATGACGTGCTACAGCTTAGGGGGATAGTCGCCGGCTACCTACTTCGGCGGCTTAGGTTCGAGCCAAGCTCAGCCCATGTAGGATTTGTGGTGGACAAAGTGACATTAGGGCAGGTTTTCTCCAAGTACTTCGGTATCTGCAACCAATTCTCATTCCATCAACCGGTCCATATTCATTAATCACCCTATCTTTAACACTACATTTACATGGTACCGATATTGACAGAGTAGTTAAATAAAAAACAAAGTTATATGTATAATCACTCGCAATTCAACATCTCTGTTTGCATAAGAAGTTATATAAGAGCGAGCTTAAAGCTCTGAAATGAGAAAATTTCGGGTTACCATGGTAACGAATTGTCTAGCGTTGCATGAATGTAAGTTATGAAATACCTTACGAATTAGCTAGCAGCCTTTTGTTTCCGATACGGAATGGCTTCCTCTGGAATCAGACAGCCAATAACATGTAAGGCTCCCGCATTAATAACTTCTGTTTACCTTTGATTCAGTTACTATCAACAACGGCCTCATATCCATCAAACTAGAAGTTAAGTATTTAGGACTCCGCCTCGACGAAAAACTAATGTGGAGAACGCATACAAAAGCTAAGAGAAGATAACTAGAGCTCAAAACCGGAAATATGAATTGGCTAATCGACAAAGGATCACAGCTATCTCTTGAAAACAAAGTAATCCTATTTAGAACGATAATCAAACCCGTCTGGACCTACGGGATAGAGTTATGGGGATGCAGCAAACTTTCCAATACAAAAATTCTCCAAAGGTTCCAATCCAAAACGCTAAGAGAACTAGTTAATGCTCCCTGGTACGTATGAAACGCTACCTTACACAATGATCTAAGCATACCATATGTAACAGAAGTCATCAGAGCATACGCGGATAAACACAAAAACCGGACCACTCAAAACAACAACCAACTAATAAGAAACCTCTTCAACCAACCAGCAATAGAAAAAAGACTAAACAGAATGTGGCCAGAGGATCTCATTAGATAAGCACCAGAGTATCATCAGAGGATGATACCTGCTTCAATACTACACACATCCATCCTTTTTACCAGTTATTCTATTTATGTATATTGAGTAGATTGTAAAAATAAAACTTATAAAAAAAACTTTGATTTAAACGATCCATACTCTAGTTAACATACAGAGGACAAAGTGACAAACTAAACAACGAATAAAGATTGACTGGTGATAGACAACGAAGTTGTGCTACTTTAAAATTTGCAGAGTAATGAATGGCGTCTCAGAATGTAGTAAAAGTGATTAAGCAGATGTGGCTGATGTGAATAGATAAATCGTACAAAGAAATAATCTGTTGAAGACGAGTCCCGTGCATTTCTAAATAATGTGTTTAATGCCGTCCACCGAGCAGGAGACTTACGTAAGTCCTGCATTGTAATCCAAAAGAAAACTGTGAACTGGACGCGCCCACTTATATTACGGAATGACGTGAAAGTTGAGGTAGAAAAGGCCTAATTTCCCAATAGAATATAATGATTATGATAAAAGACGTGGGGTAAAAGCAGTTGTGGGCTACGATGAGGTATTATCATGGAATTCAATTAAGTAACTGAGGAAAACTTAAAAAAAAAATCAGTATGAATCTCAACCCATTCCCCTATTTAAAATTAGCTCAAGTCTTGTGTTCCATATTATGTAAGTATTTAGTGCTGCACTTGCGAAACCTGGATGTAGACGGGGGGAATAATATTAAAATGACTTGAAAAAAAGGAATGTGAATGTGGAGTAGATTCGACTATTTCAGGACACAAACCAGAGAAGGGGTCTTGTGAATAAGAAACCTTGGCGGGAAGAGTCCGCGAAAAGCAGTGCGTTTTACAAGCTTAGCGAACATTGGCTTATGAAGATTTGTTATCAAAAGCGTTAAGGTGTATGAATGAAAATTTCTGCAAAATCACGGAATATTTAAAATTTTTCTATACGTAGGCTTAAATATATGTAATTTCTCGCAATGTTCTTATGATAATTAGCGAATATTCTGCAAAAAAAAAATGGCCAGGAAATGATAAAGTACTTAGAAATTTCCCGAAAATTATAGGCACAAATTATTTACTTCTCAATTGGGGCTGCATAAGAGTGCGGATCTGGTAAATATAATCCTTGGCGTTTATTTCAAATACAGTTCGCAATAAAAATTTCAGGTGCTAATATTTGCGTGGGCACAAACGTTAGTTATTTTATGAAATTTCATTATCTCCAGAATTGTGTTTAGAAATGCGTTAATTTAATTCAATACTATAAAAATAACAAGGACTTTCATTAGCGAATCGCAGAGTATGCAAACTGTGTTGCGGTCCATATGGAACCTGTTTCCATTTTCCATAGCACTGTTAGCTGAGGGTTAATTCACTTTTTTAATTACAGAAAATATTTAATAGCTGTTACATTTCAGGGTGTATATTGCACATTCGTGTGCACAATTCGTGGTTGAAGTTTGGGACAACTGTAAATATTACCACCACTGGCAAAAATTTCAGTAATTCAATTATATTTCGTTTCAGTACATTCTTTTTATGTAAGTTAGTTGTTATTATTTATGTTAAAATTTTAAAGCACAATTGGAACTTGAATTGTTTAAATTTTAACGGCTTCCTGGGACTTAAATCACTCACGGCGACAGATACACAATTCACTTGCGAACATTCCTTTTTTACTTTATTTTTGGTACATACTGTTGCCAGTAGTTGCACTCTACAATGTAGTATTAGTATTAAATCACATCAAGTGCCACACTGTTCTTAATAATACAATGTAAAGACTCTACTTTATCATTAAAATATTGTTGCACTTGTCGGAATTCATTCCTTCTCTACATTTTATCTGTCCTTCGGTATAGGCTAAAACTTAATCCAGTTTCGAAAGACAAATGCATGCACGGCATACGCGACCCTGTACGAGTATTAAGAGGAACTATAGCAGTACACTCCGGACAGTATAGTTTCCCATAAGTGTGTACCATTGGTTTAAAACGACAGTTATTGAAATTAAATCCAGGATTGCCATGGCAAAAGCTGCATTTAGCAAGAAGAAGGATCTTTTTACCAGCAAATTGGACTTAAATTTGAGGAAGAAACTAGTGAAATGCTACATTTGGAGCATAGCTCTGTATGGGGCTGAAACATCGACACTTAGGGCAGTAGATCAGAAACATCTGGAAAGTTTCGAAATGTGGTGTTGGAGAAGGATGGAGAAGATCAGTTGGACCGATTATGTGAGAAATGAAGAAGTGTTAATTAGAGTCAGTGAGCAGAGGAATATCCTACACGAAATAAGAAAATGGAAGGCTAATTGGATTGGTCATGTTTTACGCAGAAACTGCCTTCTAAAAGAAGTTATTGAAGGAAAGATAGAGGGACGGATAGAAGTGACAAGAAGACGAGGAAGAAGACGTAAGAAGATGCTGGATGACCTTGGAGACAGAAGAGGATACTGTCATTTGAAGGAGAAAATTCTAGATCGCATTAAGTGGAGGAATTGTTTTGGAAGAGACTGTGGATCTGTCGTCTGACAGATTACAGATGATGATGATATTTTCTGAAAGCACTTTCCGATTATGTCACGCTGTTCTACAAATCGCATTGCATTAGATGACTGGAAACACGCGCGTGATGAGGTCAATTGAGTCGTCCTTCACGCTGTTCCCTTGATCACGAAGACTTTACGTTTGGAGAACGCCCAAGGAAGCCTACAGTCCGGAATGCCTGGTTCCAACAGTAAAACACGGGGAGGTTCTGTGATGCTTGGGGCACCAATATCGTGGTACGGTATTCAATTGTCCCATTATTGCCCTTCTTGTCCGAATTACGAGTACTTCAAGGGAGTATGATTATGTCCCCATTCACAAAGCTGGAACGGTTCAGTCATGGTTTGAAGAGCATGAAGATGAACTTCAGCATCTTTCCTGGGCATGACAATCACCAGATTTGGGAAACACTGAAACACTCTGATCAGTTTTGGAGACTAGAGTGAGGAATAGATTTCCACCTTTAATATCACCAAAGCAACTTGAAGATGTTCTTCAAGAAGAAAGGTATAGCATTTCGCTAGAGACTGTTCAAAACTTGTACGAGTCTATTCCAAGAAGGATTGCAGCTCTACTGAAGGAAAATGATGGTACAACGCCAGATTTATAAAGAAATGTGTACAATATGTGTAGTGTTTCCATTATTTTTCCAACCTCTCTATACGGAAGCCATATGCAAGCCTGTTCCTGAAGCATTATACGTGTATACACAAGAATATGAAGCAGGTAATCATATGCAATGGAACATAATGGGAATAAATTATATCCTTGATGCAACTGCAGGCAAGAAATTCGGCAACACACTGTAATGGCTTACTGACATGCTGAATAATGGATTTAATTCGGAATTCGAAACTATCGTAGCGTTGAGGATTACAGTTGCAGTCTGTCAGAAGCAACTGAGGTCAGTAGGATGTTGGGCTTTGGTCCGTGCAAGTCAACCAACATCCAGCACATCGAGTGGTTTATGCAGATTGCGTGTAAATAATTGCTGTGTGGTGCAGACGTTCAGGGATACCATGGTACTGCGAATTCTCCCCAGGGAGTACCACATCCGTAAATATAAATGGGCATACAAAGCTGTACCAGTTTTCGCTGCGTAATGCCCGTGTTGTTTATTGCTAGTATTGGATGCTTACCGTGTGGTTTAGGCTAACTCTCATCTCTGGCTTGCCATGAATTCAAAAAGTCCCGTGAGGGAAGGGCAGTGTGCTTTATCGCATCACGCACTATTAATGTAGGAGCTATGGGACACGGAATAGGGCCCACCCAATTCATGCATTCTCTTAAGCTTCCTGAAACCACTAATACCTTCCAATCTCGACCGCAGCAAGCTAAATTAATAGGAAAAATAATCGGAAAACTTTTACACGACAGCAAAAAGAATTACGGCGTTTCAGATATCTTAGTACATACGGCATATTTTGTAATCTGGTTAGCAAACTTTCTTCCAGTTCAAGAAGTTCTGGTTGCTAACAACAACCCGGGGGGCCGGCTATTCATATAGAGATTATTTTTGAACCGTTAAGGTTAATATTAGGAGAGTCGACCCCTACATAAGGAAAGAGACCATTAGAAAGGCCTAGACGTAAGTGAGAGAATATAAAAATGAGTCAAAGTAAAAAAGTATGTGGTGGAATGGACTGGATAGGGACCAGTGGAGGACTCTTGTGAACCCGGTAATGAACCTTCGGATTCCATAAAATTTGGGGAAATTTTTGAATAGCTGAACGACTGACGGCTCCTCAAGATGGACTTAACTCCATTAAATTAGTTAGATCGTACCTTGGACGCTCCATAACTCAAGCGGTTAGTGGCTGGCTTCCCACCGCGGCGGCCCGGGTTCGATCCCGGGTTTGGTCAAGTGGGATTTGTGGTGGACAAAGTGGCGCTGGGGTAGGTTTTCTCCGAGTACTTCGGTTCCCCCTGCCAATCTTCATTCCACCAATTGCTCCACAATCACCCTCACCTATCATCTGGGGCTGGTACAATAGGCCAGAAGTGGCCGCAGTACAAGGGACTTAGTCCCACCCCACTAGCAATAACTAGCAATTTTACACTATATGCAATTTTCAGTTGTGAAAATTATTAAATAAACGAATAAGCAAGTAACGTAAGCTAGAGCTGGGAAGGGACAATTTAGTCGCTCGTGATACTCATAGACTCTGAGCTCAAGTCGCGGAGAACTGGCCCCATTCCAAGGATATTCTGAGAAGACGCTTTTTAATATGAAGGCTCTGATATGGCGCTTCGACCAGTAACTGCAGTAGGGACTGGATCTTGAGGACACGGCCATGAAAATGCACCACAAACATAAGAATACCTGGAATTTGAGCTCTTATCTAAAGTACTGTGTGTCTCATTACGAATATTTGTTCCCTGAATTATATACAAGAGAGATAATCCGTAGTGACAGGCTATATTGGTCTTTATATAACGCCAGCCTTAAAAGCCTACCGATGCATGCTGTCTTATATGTAGTCGAATATTTCAGTTACGCCTTCTATGGTCACTACCGGGCAGCTGTTTGTAGCAGCTCTTGTATCCGACTTGATATTCCGTCGCATTACTGATTATCGTGGTTAAAATATTGACTTCCTCAGTATCTGCAGACGATTGACAGTAGAGAACATTAAAACTGCCCAGGACTACACAATTTGGAACCCGCAAATATTCACCTTTCATGTTGGCATAACAATCTCCTTCGACCATAGTTTACCTCCGTAATTGAATCAGTGTCATTACAGAACCCAAGAATCAATATTCAGTTGACTCTTATTTAAATTATAGGCTGAGTCAAAACAAATGTAAAAGATTTTTAGAAATTTAAAAAAGTTCACCAAACTTTTATTTAAATTTAGATTAAAACTGAAATTGACGAAATAACATGTACAACTCGTACAAGAATCTCTGTTCACTTTTCTTTCGAACCTCCGGTCAACTTAAACCCTTGAAATTTCCACGTGCAAATTTGACACGAGACTGAGCTAGAACGAAAAGCCATTCTGAATGTGTGGAGAAAAGAATCATTCTCAATATCAGACATTGAAATTTTGCTTCTACGACCGTAGCTTACTTCACTAAGGTGGACAACGTAACGTCTAATGGTGGGAAGATGGATGAATAGCCAATTGGAATGGATCTGTGGGGTATTGGTCATAGTCCAATCGAGGTACTCTCCCTGCACTTCCTGGAAAATTTGAAGAAAGTAATGAAAAACATCAGCCAGGAAAGCCGGTGCCTCGACGGAAATTCGAACCAATAACCTCCCAAATAAGAATCCAGATCGTTATTGCTACATCAGTCTAACCGGTTTATGTTTCTTAGACGCAACTAATGTCCATAGGAGTTTGCTTAAACAACAGCATACCATGTTCCTCTCTCAGGCTGAAATGCACCTATAAAAACACGTCATGTACAAATAAAAATTTTATACAAATACCATGGTGGGTCACTCTTATTGAGTGCGCAGTGTTATACTGAGCACTTGATTGGGCCACGTCATAGCTCAGGAGGTTAGTCGCCGGCTGCCCACCGCGACAGCCAAGGTTCGATCCCATATCAAATCATATGAGATTTATGGTGGACAAAGTGGCACTGGGTCAGGTTTCATCCAAGTACTTCTGTTTCCCCTGCCAATTCTAATTCCACCAAACGCTCCACACTCATTTATCATCCGAAGCTGGTACAGTAAGCTAAGTAGTGGCCGACGTACCAAGTTGACTAAGTTTCACCCCATCCCACCCCACGAAATAAAAAAAGGGAAGTTCTAATCGTCTGTTTTCCTTTGATAAGACACGGGCCGCATAGAAAACGACGTCTCCAAAGACTGATTCATAGGTCATCAAACAAATGTACATCCAGTGTGAACGCCCATTTGTACTGAATGAAAGGTGGCAGTAACAGAAACAGGAAATCCGGTCCTGGTGACCGGGCTGTTTAAGAGGAACAAAATTTTCCTTCGCTAAAATACTGGGATTGCGAGTTTGAAGCCGGCTTAAGAAATGGAAGTTTGTCTGAAATTATTTTGCTGTCCTATGCTGCCTTATGATGGAAAAGACCTTACATTAAACCAAAGTGTCGCAGAAGTTTGCTTAGAGATGTAACAATCCTTGAAGGCAAGAGCAAGCCTGGTCTTGAATGGGTTACATGGCACCAATGAGGGAGGGGAGGAGGAGAAGAAGAGGAAGAAGAAGAATAAAAAGGCGAATAAGGAGAAAAAATAATGAGAAAATAAAAGGAGAAACTAAAAGATAAAAATTGCTAAAGCCGCGGAAATAAACTTCTAAACCTAATTGAAAGTACTAACCAGAATTTTATCTGACGAACCGTACAAAGTCATCGGACACTCATTCATAAGGGCAGACCCTTGGCCGAGATTCTAGGTTAATACCTGCTAAATGTGTTACTGGAAATAAGTTGACAGCTTATATCTTGTAGGATTTGAGGTTCTGACAGCGGTGGTTAGAAAGAGCCCTATCTTCTGAGATATAACGTCGTGTAGTTTGTTGAAAGTCAACCGACTTTTCGTCTGAGCTCTGCTCGCTACCTGCTTCGTTAATGTTCCTTCCTTGACTTATTTTTCGACCCTGAAAATGGAGGCGACACGTTCTCCCGAAACTTCGCTTTACTTTACTAGGATTATACAGAGTTATACCCCAGAAGATAGGACTCTTCAGCTTACACTTTCTTTATAGTTTAGAGATCATTCGTAGTCAAGTCATTATGCAGGAGCAAGAGTAGATCATCATAGTCATTTATACTGCTTATTGCACATAAAATAATATCCTTGGTTAACGGAACCGGCCCCCTATTAAATCCTTAATACCAAGAAGAAGTTCTGGGAAGAACTAATCTACTACTTCCTTCGATACGATGCGGAATGCATGGGAAATGAAGCGTATAATTCTACTGTTCGGTGTATTCGTTGCAGAGGTAACGGTTTTACAGAGCCATTGCCTAGCAAAATATATAGACACACAGACTGGTGGGAGGGATTTATGAAATATTCCGTTGATATGAGTCCAGATGCCATGATGTACTTTCCAAGTTTCATAAAGATTTGTTCAGCCATTCAAACGTTGATGGGGGACACACATAGACATACAGAGAGCATGGTGATCGCTTAAGTCTACTTTCATTTTTCAAACCAAGGCAAGTGGGCTAAAAGGGTTACCCATAAGGGTAAAGTATGTATATCACCGACGTTAATAAGAGAACTAAAAATTTTCACATTCCACCAAATTCGGCTATGAATAGTTCTAACCGTATTTATGGAAATTTTAATAAAATAGATACTTCACACTTCTACAGAATTATTCCTCGTCATACTGCAAACTACACATCTGTCCAGCTTTTTTATAAAATAATTAAGTTCGGAGAATGGAAGGCCTATGAAGATCACGAATTTTTCTCTTCTTAGCTCTCAGCTTGTACACCCCACAGCCACTGCCTACACAAATAAATATAACAGAAACAACAATTAACGGCCGCCCTCGTAACTCCGAGCTGTTAACCCACAGCCTAGGCATGGACTAGCTGACACCCTCCGGGACTCCTAACGTCAGAGCTTCGTAGCGGGTAGCTTCTCTACAGCCCTCACTCTTCTGCAGCAGAATAATCTGATTTATATTTACACTAATTACGTATATCGGTCGGGGCAGCGGTAGCGTAGTTGTTTGAGGCACTATGCTACAAGCCGGAGGGTCGCGGGTTCAAGTCCCGATGAGGTCATTGGATTTTTTTTTTCAATTGACCTAATCCTTCCAGCCGCACTATGGCCCTGGGGTCGACTCAGCCTCTAACAGAAATAAGTACCAGTAATTAATTAAATAATTTTCCTGTGGAGTAAAGCGCGGCTGGCGTGTAGGGCTGACAACCTCACCGCCATCTTTGAGCCGACTGTCTAGATAATGTGGGATCCTCAACGTCTCACAACCCCATGGGCCTTCATGGCCTGTTACAGGGATAGCTTTACTTTACTTACTTTTACGTATATCTGTCAGTTTAAGTGTGTTATGTTCACTGTGTTAGCGGAAAGCTCTGTTTTGAACTTGAAGGAAACAAAAAGTTCAAGTGTCCGTAAAGAGTGACGAGGAGAATATTTGAATTTAGAATAGGAAAAAAAATGGGATATGATATTACGTAACGAATAACTCTGTACTTTATTCCGAGAATAAAGACTCTTTGATATTCTGTAGTACTGTCATGTGAGTATTTTGTTTCGGAAATATTGTTGTCTGGATAAGCAAAGTCTGACGTTTCCTAGGTTGTCTGTGTGTCTGTGTGTCTCTGTCAACAGATGGAAAGAGTACTTACTCTGATCCTTACCACTGGGCATAATGTTAAAGCCTAGTTTTATCAGTAGCGTTGTTGGTGCGCCACGCTCTGACGGCCCCAACTCTTGTATATATTCTTGACTTGCACAGATCTCGAACAAAGATTCAACCCTGGGATGCCAGATAAATGTTTCTCACAGTCATCAATATAAACAATAGACAACAAACAAAGTTAAATAATATAAAAATATCCAGGAACAAGTTGTAGTTAGCACGGATTTTAGATTGTTTATAATTCACACTGGGTGCTTTATTGTGCAATTATTACTCGTACGAGCATATTTACTTTTGATCCGTCGTTAAGTGAGTGAAAAAAAGAGTCTTACTTACGCTGAAGGAAAACAGACCCTTTCCTGCTACAAGACTATAAATTTATAAGAAAAACAGAACGTGTTACTGTACAGTAAGCCTTCGCTAATCAGGTTACAGTCAATATAGATGTCAGAAATACGGACCGAAATATGAAAAATGAGGAGTTATTTTCACAGTTGACTATATACTTGTGGAGCAAGAGGGCTTTTACACTGTGCTGAAGGCAACTGGAGAGACTTAAACCACGCAAGAAAACATCCAAGACTGATTTTCATTGGATAAAGGAGATCCTCCACAGGGAAGACCAAGGCGTAGGTGGGTGGACAATATTAGAATGGATCCATAGAGAGATAGGATGGGATGGCATGGATTGGATAGATCTGGCTCAGGATAGGGACCAGTGGAGGGCTTTTTTGAAGACGGTGATGAACCTTTGGGTTCCATAAAATGCTGGGAACTTCTTGAGTAGCTGCAGAATTGGCGGCTCCTCCAGAAGGGCGCAGCTCCATCAGTAAAGGAGACCCCAGGTTTCAGCTTCTGACAGAGGAAGAAATGGCTGCAGTGGTATTTTTGTTTTTATTTTCATCAGCACTACCTATTTTATAAAATTTTACATTTATATATTTTCTAATTCTTTATCCTTTACGGCCGTCTTCTGTTTCATTAATCCGGATTTTCGCTTCATCCCGATGAACTATATCTCATTTAATCCGGAATAGCGAGGGTATACTGTACTATATTTGAGGTGTTAGTGGAGGTGACTTTGAGGTTACTGTCTTCTGAGATGTGAGGCGAATAAAGGTAGACACATTCCAGAAAACAGCAATCTTCCTAATTTCGAACAAGATAGTATAGGTTTCATTTATATTTATCGGAAGAGGGAGGACGGTTAGGATTGTATGTATCACAATACATGTTTATTCCAAAAAACAGAGGATTCTCTACAATTGTGACAAGCTGCAGCACGGCTACTGAAGGTCTCGATCAACAATAATAGCGTGAAAAGCATCCTTGCATAATACTGTAGAGTGTAGAGCCGTTACTATGCAACAACTGCGAGATACGCAATTATACCAGAGCCGTTTCTAGGCAACAGCTCTGTAAAAACTTTCCCGCTGCAACAGATACATGCATGCAACAATAAAGGCACTGTTTGTAACGGTGTTTTCTACTCCGTCAGTGCAATGGGATTATAAGGAAGACAACTGGGGCGACCAAATGAATTCTGTACGGGAGTCTATAAAGAAAAGAGTCAGTTCGATGGGAACTGCCATTCAGAGAGGACTTCAGGGTAGAAGCTGAAGAATTCCTATTGTTAGAAGTCGTTGCCAGGGAACGGCTGGTAAAGACACAACAGGAAGAAATGGCTTAGAGGGCGCTGTGGTGATTTGTGAATTGCGGTGATTAGCGGTAGCGCTATAATTGCTTGTAGTTCCCAGGCGTGTGAATAAGTGGTCAATATATCCAGTATCAATTCTAAAACACCGTCTATAGCCACTAATACACGTGACAACACAAATATCTCCATGGGGGCCCAGAGCACGAGCACAACCAGGCACCACAGACCAGGTAGGGCTTCGTGATTTACGCATTTCCTCTAACGTTAATAGAATGTTTAAATCGAAGAGGATGGATGTTACACAACGTAACTGAAGAAGCAATAAATCCCTATAAAATGTTGGTTGAAGTACTTCAAGGGACGGAGTTACTTTGGAGATGCAGTCGTGGATGCGAAGATATTATGAGAGCTGCTCTCGCAGGAAGTTTATGAGCATGTGAAAGGGAGTGAACTGTCTAAAATTAAGAGAGAATGATGGCATTTAGGAGAACGGTGATGAAGCTTCGTTTTAAGTAAGGACACAACACTTCTTGACGAGCAGAATAACAATCATCATCTCTAGAAAACCGCTGAAACTTGAATTGGTAGGTAACCTTCTGCATACTTTCAATGCAAAGTAAAGTTGTCCCTGTTTTTAGATATTTAAGCACCACGCCATGAAGAGAAATATTGGGAGTGGAGTTATAGCTTCATCATTCTTGATCTCGGCAGTAGACGGAGGTGAGTGGTCAGCTTCACGTCCCAGCAAATTTACCCTCAGGGAAAGAAACCCCAGTACACGTTGAATATGGGACTATGTGGGCCCCACAGCCGGGCTGAACGCTGTGGAGAAGAGAAACTTCTCTTGCTTCTGCTAGGTATGGAACCGCGGCAGTCCAGCCTGCAGACCATCGCTATACCGACTGGAGCATTATTTGTAATTCCGTTAAATCTACGGAGTTAGGAAAGTGGCGAAACTGATTATTTAATCAATCTAACGTACAAATAATAATGAGATCGCTGTCAAGAGTCTTCGGAGTGTTTATACAAGTCCCGTATGTGTGTCTGTCGGTTACAAATTCGATCAGCTGAACGGAAGGGTAGCAGAGCCAGTTCCTCCACTTGTAACCACAAGGACAGAGCCAAAGTATTCAAGTGGTCCAGGAGCAACTGTACTGGTCTGCTTCGTATTGAAAATGTCTCTTTTATTGAATTTCGAGACCAACTGCAGTGAATAGAACGCTGACAGCCTTACTTGATTCAAATTAACTTCACAACAGTACATTAAAAAGGATGTTATTTAACAGTGGTATAGAGTCTTTTGTTATTTAACAACGATTTTTTCCACTTGTATAGCTTAGAATAAAAAAATAACTTAGAAATATGTAACGCAATAAGCTGTGGCCCATTTTGCGACGCTATGGAGACATGTCCCAGAAGGAACTATCGAATTCCAGAGAAAAGTCACGAAAAATAAGGTTATTGTAAGGATTTCCCTCAACTAATTTTTTAGTTTATTTAACGAAGCTGCAGACCGATTACAGTGGTCGTTCGGTCTAAGGCATGAACCATCTTCGCCCGCTCGAAAACTGGGATCGGAGGTTCGAATCCCAGTCGAGGCATTGATATGTCTGCGCTTATTCTGTGTACAGGTATCGGCCTTTCGACGGGCTGATCCCCTATCCAAGGAGTCCTACTGACTGTTCATAGATTAAGAAACTGAAAAAGAGGTCATGATCCACAAGGGATGTAGAGCCACAGAGATATTTTAATCACAGATGTTACAGGCTTACGTCATCGAATGAAATAATAACATTATCACAAATGATGGTTAGGAAAGGATCTGAAAGGAAGCGCTCTTGCTATGCTACTAAGTACTATCCTAGCGTAAAATCAGATTAACTGACTACCGGCCTACAGGGTTCATGTATAAACCACGCATATTCTCAGTCAGGATAATAAGTAACACTGTTAGATTTTAACGGGGCACTTTCAGAATACAAATCTAGAGCGTTGTCACTATACCAATATGTTTGATCTGGGATTCTGCTATCAAATTTCATTGAAAGCAAGAGAAAACACGCGGACAGACACACAGGACGGGCCATGATCCATATTGCCCGTCAGAGTATAACCCGTTATAATTATAATTCATAAGTTTATACAATAGATACTTTCTCTTTGACCGAAGAGTATTTAAGTGCGCAGATCGCATGTGAGATATCGAACTAGAAGTAAATTACAGAGAAAACGGTAACGGTAATAAGGCCGATTTAATCTTCACTGCTCAACAGAGGAAATAGTTAGCATGTAAGGCCTCCAATAAAACGACAAGAAAAACATATTTAAAAATTAACAATAAGATAGTCGTTAATTAAGGGCTGCTTCACAATCATCTTAAACTTCGATTGTAGAATTACAAACGGAGGCTGAGGCAGAAACATCAGTGGCAAGGAGAAAACGTGATCCGGCAGTCAACGCGAAAGGGGGTTCGAGCCAAATGATTTCCTAAGGGAAGCTCTTCTTAACAGAGACCCAGCGCGGCGGCAAAATTGGAAGAACATACCGGTCAGTGCCGTCGAAATACAGAACGAATATATACGGTGATAAATACACAGACAAAGACAAAAACGACAAAAACAACTCCGTCCAGTGTGACTATTTAAGTTTTACCACTTGAAAACTCAGCACCCTTACATGTTTCGATTCTTACGGATCATCTTCAGAGGGAACATCAATACTAGTTCGGAAACCACTATGACAATAGGTGTTCTGATTGCTAAATTACATACACACATAATGCCTGGAATATACAATGTACACAATATTCAACTTTTCACAATCACAGCAGCCTTCATGGTATTAAAACTTTTAAAGTTTTTTTAAAAACTTTGTTATTTAAGTTAAAGTTTATAAACCGTGCAGGTTCGTGTCACTTCTCCTATCGTCTTTCATGAATGGGGCTGAACTTGTGCCGCCTGTCTATCTTGAGAAGGAGATTCTTGGTATCGTCGTCCTGTGTTGCCAGTACCTTATTTGGTTAATTTTCACTCCAAATTCAATCCAGCCCAGTTTGGCGGGCTTGCATTTGAAGTGCTCACAGTCGCAGGACGAACTAACCTAGAGATGTTAGGTTCGAAACTAGGGAGGAGCTTTTATGTTTCTTATTTTTCTAACACTACAAAGGGCTGATCCTCCATCGAGTGTTCATGCAACGTATATTATACAATTCATTGCCTGAGAAGGATATCTGAGAAGAAACAAGCCAGGAAAAGAATATAGGCAAGAATAGTGAAAACGAGTCCAGGAGAGGGTTTGGGGAATGGCGTAACTAAGCATTGCCTTCCCTGGGCCCTTCAGAGCAGTACTTGAAACTCTCCTCAGTTAAGGACACTGTTGCAGTAGAACCAAATATTATCCAACAGTGTGGTCAGTACAGTACAGGTCTAAGGCCAAATAATAAGAAAAATCAAATGAAACAATGATTAATAATAGACTGAAAATTGACAATTAGCCAGAGGGGTATGGATTGATGAGAAATAAAATATAAATCTGGGGTAACCGCCGTAGGTGAGTAAACGAACGTGAAACGAAGACAAAACAGTAATTTAGGAAAACAAGCCAGCAAACACAGTTTAGAACAAAATACATTAACCTCGCGGTTTCCCAATTATTAGAGGCAAGGGTGGATTTATGAGAGAGAGGGAGCGGGGTGGTCGCCCCTCAGCCTCAACAACACAAAAACAGGATTCATGGATTTTGTTGAGACATTTGCTTATGTAAAACAAGGATAACTTTGAAGAAAGCAGTCTTCTGGGATGTGACGTCGTGTAGATATTGTGTTAACCGACGTTTCGGAGGAACGTATCGCCTCTATCTTCAAAGTAGAAGACAAGAAGTAATCCGCGAGCGAACAAGCGTGAGCGATACGTTACTCCGAAACATCGGTCAACATAAGAACTACACTGCGCCACATCCCAGAAGACTGCTTTCTTCAGAGTCACCGCCGTGAAAACCTCAGAACTTATAGAACAACTCTGTTTAGATATTGCAAGAAATAAGAACAAAATTTGCTATATCCTAAATTCGTTGCTATTGACAGGGTCCTTCACATTTTGACTACACCAGAGTCCACACAACTGTAAATCCGGCCCTGATAAGAGGTCCGACTAGCCGCCCTAACGACCTCGCTGCGGCCAGAGCAGTTTCAAGACCAAGTCATGAGAGATAAGAGCAAAGCAGTTCAACTAGCAAGCAAAGGGGAGGGGATAGATAGAGGAAATGTGGTCCGGAAGAGAGGGAAAATCACCTAATTTTAATGATGGAGACTGTACCAGCATTTCCAGTTGAGTATACTCTGATAAATTTTGGTCTCCATGTTACATATTTATTAAGGACAGTTTCAGAATGTGGAGTTATTCTGACAATCCAACGACGTTGCAATACATCCCGAAATTGTTTAAAAATTACTCCAAAATATTTTAGTGTAAAGTACGGCATTTTACTGATTCACTCTTCTTTATTTACAAATACTCCACAATTACACAAATGAATAGTTCAAGAATATATCAAGATTATTGTTAATAATTGAATTCCTTATAGCAATCGCAATATTTTGCAGAAATATCTTGATTCTCACTCATTATGACTGGTAGCGAATATAATTAATTACCAGTCGGTTACTTTAACCCTTTGTGGAAATGTTGACCTTCAAACTAGTCGTTACTAACACCGCCATTTAAACTGCATTTCTTTTTAATTCCGGTATCAGTTATTAAGTCACATGTACTCGCTACACTATACGCTCAACTTTTCGGAGAACTTAATGATACTCTTTCAAATAAGGGATAACATTTTGTAAAGGCGGGTACACACTAGCGAGCTGTTGCATGTAACGTAACGGTTACTGTAACCACGTCTTCGTATGGACGACACGTCCATAGTCGTCATGTAACCAGCTGCGAGCGACCCGACCCGCAGTGCTCGTGGTGAGCTCGCCTTGAAGACATGTCTCCTCCTTATCGCCTGAGTTAATTGCTAGTGCGTCGTATATCCTGATACACCACTTAATTGACGACGATAAACGCCCACGAAGATTCTGGCAGCATGCACTATACAAAGAAAGAAGCGGTCCTGCTTTACTTTTGGATTTGAAATCGCAAACAATTAGTGGGCATTACAAAAATTTCACCCGCCTGAATCCAATGGACTTCGAATATTTGATTAATCTGGTTGGACCTAGGATCCGGAAAAGGAACACTAAGTTCAGAGAGGCGATTTCGATGCAAGATCGATTTGCTGTGACACTGAGATAGTTGGCGACTGGAGACTCTTTTACAAGTTTACAGTATCTATTCCGTATATCCAAGCAAAGTATTCGGCCCATGCATCGTCTTTCAGGTGTCTCTTATAACAATTTCAATCTTTTGGGTCCCAAAGTAACGGTTTGTTCCTGTAGATTTCAATTAAATTCAGTCATTTCTCATCGTCCCACTCCATAGCAAGTCGCAACGCTACTCCTGGTTCGGAGGAAACGTACACATTTACGAGCAAGCGACTGTGGCGTCCACGAGCCTACTGCGAGTCTCTTTTGTGTTCGCAGCAAAAACCGACAAGGCAGTGGATCGCCGGTCGTGTTACAGAGCGCGCTCGAAGTACGTTCGCGAGCGTGGTTCGGAAGGCGTCCCCACTAACAGGATGTGGTTACAGTAACCGTTACGTTACATACAACAGTTCTCTAGTGTGTACCCGGCCTAAGAGTACTGACATACATCAGGTTGATTGCACTAACTGCCTGATCTTTGTTTTCATAGTGATAATACAAGTTGTGGTTTGGGGTACTGGAGGTTTCATGTGCGTGAGAAGTCTAGGAAATACTCATTCGGTATAGCGATGGGCTAAGGGATGGAAGGACGGGATTCGATTCCTGACAGGGACAAGATATTTGTCTCTTTTCCACAATTTCGAGACCGAGTTTGGAGCCCACCCAGCTTCCTATTCAATGGGTGCCGGGGGCTCGTTCCCCGGGGGTAAAGCTAAGGTGGCGTGAACCTGACCACTCACTACCGAGATGATTGAAATCGGAGAACGACTGCTGATGTAAATCGTAATTTCCTAATGATTTTTGACAGGCACACATAAATTAAAACATGAATTTATTTCTTGTCGTTCGCATTATTCTGTCGTAAGTAGATATCATATAAAATGTATAATTAGCCACTTATTTACCTGACCTCTCATCTCTCTAATTATGTATCCAATTTTATATTACTACTTGCCTACTACCAAGTCTCACCGTTTGAAATGATTTGGGGGCAGTTCAGTCCAGCTGACATCAAGGTAAGTTTTCATTTTAAAAATATCCTCCAATCGACATCTCGGTCTTGCAATCGGTCACCAATGGAGGGACTGAGAACAACAATTAAAGTTCCGTTCTTTTAGTGAACAGCACACGGATTACTTTAATAATAATTTAACCTTCAAATTTATTCAGTAATATCCGTTATGAACCCCTAACGAAATCACAAAACTGAGACCAACACAAATAATTGCAAATTTTTAAAAATGTAATAGAAAACCTGTAGTACATGTTACAAATTCAAAGTGGAAGTTTCTGAAATAATATTCGTCCTACATTACTTTCAGATGCGTTAACCTAAAACTACTGATGAGAACCATATCAAAATGGCTGGCCTCGGGATTCGACTACTGATCCCCACACCACTGTTAATGCGCGCCACATGATCTATAAACTCAGTACAACGAAAAATCCAACACTACGCTTCGTTCCTCTTGACGCTCTTGACAAAGAAAATGCTATGGTGTTTAACCGGTTGCAGCTTTTCTGGAACCCTTCTAACAAACAGCTCACGTAATGAATGTGGCCATCGCTATGTCCATGCGTTCTGGTTAAATGTGTAACTAGGAGCGCACTAAGTAGCACACGGTACATACATTAGATATATAGATAGGATATATAGATATAGATAGGATGAACTATCAGGTTTCCTGGCTACTGTGATCACTAAGGCTTATGAAATAAACACTTCCATAACATCCTTGCCGCAAAATTCATATAACTCCAAGTTTACAAATGTAGATATTCCGAACAAGTCGGCAAGGTTTACATGTTTATTTTTTTAGTTACGCGGTTAGACCGGTACACCGGCTACCTCACTCAGGTTTCCGCAGTTTTCTTCAATTCCTCCAACACAATGCCAGGAGAGAACACCCTCTTTCAAATGTCTTTTTCTTTCTTTTGGTGCTACAGCCACAATTTCTGCCTTGGCCTACCTCCATGAAACTCTCCTTTTCACTTCTGTTTACCAGATCTTAGACATTCGGTAGGACTCCTTGGGCGGGTGAACACCTCGTCGCAAGGCCTCTACCTATATACAAACACAGAAAAACGCACACACACACAAACACTGAACATCAATGCCCTGAGTGGTATTCGAACCCACGATCCCGGCTTCCGAGCGAGCGAAGACAGCGCATGCCTTAGACCGCTCGGCTACCGTGACCGGCATTCAAACGCCTTTACCACTTGATATTCTCCATTTTCCTCCCTCACTCAATTGCTAAGTAATATGAGAAGCTGAAATAGCATCATTAAATAACTTAACAATCAATTAATCAAAGTTTATGCCTAGCAGTAAGAACAATTTCAACACCCCAGAATAATTTTTATTACTGAATGCGGGTGCAGTGGGACGAAGGGACATGCTGACAAAGTAAAAGACTGAATAATACTACATGCTATGGATAATTAGGTTTATTGGAGGACAGTAACTTTTAATTTACTGTTCATGATAATGTGATATGTAGGTCCGTTGCTAAGCAACGACGGCGAAACAAACAACGAGACAATGGCCATTGCTATACAACAGCTTCGTAAATATGCAACAGTACTGGGGCCGTCACTAGGTAGCAGCACGCTTACAATAATGGAAGTACTGTTTGAAGCGGTGTTTTCTATGTGGTCCGCTCCGAGGCTATATCACTCGACTGACCGAGTCGAACTCAGTACAGAGCAGTGCAGTGGAGTGGAGCGAGTTGGTTGGTGAGTGACTGAGTTAGAGGACGGCTGCGGTTCAGTACTTGTGAGTTGTTGCTCTTAGAAGCTGGTAGCTGAGGTACGGGGATAGTTCGGGAACTCAGAGTAAGGGGAATGTCCGCCGTTGGTAGCCGCTACCAGGCAACAAATGATGAAGACACAGCAGACTGAGAAGACTTATTACGAACTGTAGCGAACTTCTGTATGTGTGAATTAGCGATAGCGCTGTAGTTACTTTTGGTTACGATCTGTAAGTGGTCAATACATACAATTATCAAACTAAATCCGGTCTATAGTCACTCATATGTGTGACCATAACATTATTACCAGAGTACAATACTAAAGATGTTACTAAACTGCAACACAGCAGCTGTGGTATTGTGTTATAGTCTGCAGATTTACAGACTATTTAACCACGTTGCTTCAACTACACAGAGTAGAACAAAGTGCAGAAATCATAAACAATAGTAAGTAGGTAAGGATTTGAGAGCAACCACTTTCGATCTAAAGTGAGGGTACTGTCCCGAAATTCCGCTGAAGAGACGGAGAAAACCCACGGACGAACCCATGTGATAATAGAAGTTGGTGTTGTGCCGCAAGGGGAAAATGCTCGCATTTAGCACCTGAACACTTAACCCAGACCTTATGACTCTATGTGGGGAACCAGCAATCAGACACTCAACCCCTCGAACTAAAAGAATATAATTGGTCTAAGAAATACATGACCTTTGTGTGAACCGAAGTATATAGTGTCTCCTTTCAGTGACCTGAATACGGGCAAGTTACTCTCTCAAGCTGATGCACATGAGGATGATGATGATGATGATGATGATGATTGGCGCCATCCCGTCTGTCTTCCAGCACAGCTCCTGGTATCAAGCCTCCACCAAACCTCTCTATCTCTCTGCATTACTCCCTGTGAAGGGGGTTTTAGACAGACTCGGGGACGTATAACTGCTGCTCACTCGGGAAAACGCCCGAAAATTGTCAACTCTGATTGGTCGGAGACTCCTCTCCGTTCAAGAAACGTGCCCATATATGGTTCAGTGTGGGAGCGAACTTTCTTACAAAAACCAATTTTAAAACGGATAACCGGAGGATGTGTCACACCTCACAAATAGAACAAATAAATTTACAAAAATGCAGTTTGGGAGCGGCTGACAGGGATGTGAAACATAATGGTGTGACTCCATTCCCAACTTCCGATCAGCCATGTCACTCCATGTACTAATTTCACATAAATTTCGTAATTTCTAACTTAAAATTATCTTTGAATATTCTGGTCACAATAATGTAAGACGGCTGAGATCCGAACCGAGACCGCTGAACGTAAGTCTAGCAGGTTGCTGCAGCAGCGAACGCGAGGATGAATACCCAAGATAAGTTTGGAAGGAAGGTATACCAGCATTTCTGTGTCGGTACTGATTCAAACTCGAAAACCTCTCGTGATTACGGCTGGCCCCCGAGCTGATAATCGAACCTGAGAGAACCACAATACGAAACCAGATTTCCCCTCACTCAACTTCAGAATTCGATATGGTGTCATTAAACTGCGGATTTGTTCTTCGTGCTGTTATTTATCAACGTTCAAGGACGACTCGATAATACTGAGTTAATTTCGTTTGATTTAATATTATATAACATTTAAAATTACTATTGGGTACATAGTGGGGTTTGTAGTTTGTTTTTTCTTAACATGGCTGATCAGCACACTGATGCTTTACCATATGACTGATCGTTAGGGGAGCAATATATCGAGAAAACTGGCTTGAACAGGAACGTTTCTGACTTCTATTCCAGAGATACTAGGTTCGAATTCGGCAGGGATACCGACTGTTCTGTGATCTTTCGTGCTTTTCCTATGTTTCTCCAAAGCAATTCATATCTTTCAAGTTCAATATTTATTATCATCCAGTTATTCAACTCTCAGCCTCAGTTAACGGTGACATTGATAAACACGGAGCAAAATAAAATTGGACACGAATGTTCAAATTTCGCAGGACACAACTGTCATCATTTGCGGGGAAACACGCGGTAGCGTAGTTGATTGAGGCACTATGATACAATCCTAAAGGTATTGGGTTCGATTCCCGATGAGGTAATTAGATCTTTCACTTGACCTAATCCTTCCAGCCGCACTTGCCCCGGAGTCGACTCAGCCTCTAACAGAAATCTTACTGGGGTTAAAGAGCGGCCGGCGCGTAAGGCTGAAAAATTCACCGCCATCTGTGAGCCGATTGTCTAGAAAGTTTAAGTGTATAAGTTTATTGGGTAATGGGCGCTTCAAAAACTCTAACACCCCAAACATTTGGAAGCTCATTATTCTAAAGAAAAGAATAATTCAAAATTATGCTTGCGGTTTTAGGAACGAAAACATAGTGTTAAATATAAAATGCATTTTGTGGGAAAAAGGAGATATTTATATTTAATCTGAAGTGTTACATACTTAAAAAATACATATCACCATGTTCTCTGACATGAAAACCCCCATCCTCATGCAGTTCCCTGTAGTTTAAACCTGATCTAGAAAAGAACTCAACCACATATATTCACGCCTTACTTACTTACTTACTTACTTACTTACTTACACATGGAGCTGAGCCCTCCTGGAGGAGCCGCCAATTCTGCAGCTACTCAAGAATTTCCCAGCATTTTATGGAACCCGAAGGTTCATCACCGTGTTCACAAGAGCCCTCCACTGGTCCCTATCCTGAGCCAGATCTATCCAATCCATACCATCCCATCCTATCTGTCTAAGATCCATTTTAATATTGTCCACCCACCTACGTCTTGGTCTTCCCAGTGGTCTCCTGCCTTTTGGTTTTCCCACCAATATCTTATAGTCATTCTTCTTTACCTTTTTACCTCACAGAAAACATACTGCATCTAAATTACATATATATTGCATTAATGTCGTTTATAGAAATAATCGCTATTTACTGTGAGATTCACAAGAAGCCCGTCCTCTCTAGGGAAAATGTAGAACCTCATCATGTTATGGCAAGTTGTGCATGCAGTAAGTACTATGTTTTGAAGCGTTTAGGATATACAAATTTGTTTCAGAAAAGTAAAATAATCAATATTTATATTTAATTTAAAGTGCTTTAGAATGAAGTTTGGTATGTGTGACTATACATTTGATTTCTGAGTGGTTTGGTTAACAATTAAGCTGACTTAAGCTAGAGAGACTGCAGCACTCATGAACACTCTGACATCGCTTAAATACTTTCATATCAGAATTTTGTTTCCTTTTAAAATATTCCCTTTCAAAATTTCTGTGTATAAAGATTTCCCTAGACGAAGTCTAGTATGCAAGAGACCAATGTTACTTTAAGACGCCATAAATAAGTTACAAATAACACTAGACAAATTCATGTAAGGCCCCGCCTATGAATACTTTAATTGCGTAGGTTCCAAAAGCGCTCTAAAAAGTTACACAATTTCTAGGAATCTTCTTCCACACTGTCATCTGTTCCGTTCTCAGAGGCTTTTGCTTTCTGTTGCTGTCCTGATATACAGGATGTCACAGGAGTTTGGTACCGTACTTCAGGAGCGCACCGAGGGTTCCCCATAGAATAACTTTGAAATAGGAACCCATGTCCTCAAACGTAAAATAGCAGCGCTAGGGCGGCATTTAAAATCATTTCGTTTAAACTTGGAGCCTCAATGTCGAACTGCATTGCATAGAGGAGCAGCCATCCACCAGCACTCGTGCCATTGCCAGGATTGTGGAGACATAAAAATCAAGTGTTTGCCGCATCCTGCATGACCAACAGCTTTATCCGTATCATCCAACGCGAGTACACGACGTAGGTTCAGCTGACTTCGTACCACGAGTTCAGTTTTGTCAGTGGATACTGAACCAGTGTTTACATCAGCCCAACTTCCTGAATCACGTGTTCTTCACAGATGAAGCGCAGTTTACAAGGGATGGCTGGTATAACTGTTGAAACAGCCACGTTTGGGCTGACGAAAACCCCAACGTTATTGCAGTTGGTTACCACCAGGTGCAATTTTCTGTCAGTGTCTGGGAGGGTATCATTGGCAATCACTTGATTGGTTCTTTCCTCCTACCACCGCGACTCAATGGGCCCTTTTACAAGGTGTTCCTGGAACGTATCCTTCTGACTTTGCTAGAAGGCGTGCCACTGATTATCCGGAGGCAAATGTGAATACAGCATGACGGAGCGCCGGCACACTTCAGCACTGTATCACGAGACTACCTGGATGCTGCTTTTCATGGTCGTTGGATAGGAAGAGGCGGCCCAGTGGCTTGGCCACCCCGATCTCCAGACTTCAAATCTCTGGACTATTTCATCTGGGGCAATGTGAAAAGCCTGATCTACGACACGCCTGTGGATAATGAATTCGAGCTGTTGGCCAGAATATTTGTTGCATATGACGTGATCCGTGAGACACATGGAATATTTGAAAGGGTGCGCCAAAGTTTCTTTCGTCGATGTAATGCATGCATTGAAAATGGAGGGTGCCAATTACAACATCTACTCTAGCAGGTGAGTCTTATGAGTTTGGAGGGGGTTATATGCCTGTGCATGCTCTTCGACATTGAGGCGCCAAGTTTAAACAAACTGACATTACATGCCACCCTAGCGCTGCTATTTTATGTTTGCGGATATGGGTTCCTATTTAAAGTAGTTCTATAGGAAACCCTCAGTACGCTCCTGAAGCATGGCACCAAACACCTGGGACATTCTGTATAAAAGAATACAATATGAAAGCACTTTCAAGAAACTGCAGTATCCTACTGGAAGATTAGAAAGACTCGCGTCCATTTCCAATAGCAAACATATTTTACTCTTAAAAAAGTAATAAAATTTTCTCGTCCCCAGCATGGACAAGAACTATACAATTCTATCACATACAAATTTCTGCGAAACTAACATTTGAAATACCCTTCCCGTGTGCAATTTCGTACGCACCTGCAAACTAAAATAATAGATCCACATATTCAACGCAACAGCAGTGACATAACGACGAAGATATCGCATTTTTAGGGTAATTTTCTTATTTTGAAAAAGTAAAAGTAGGCTTATAATATCACCTTGCTGTCTGTGTGTCTGTATGTGTATCCCCTTGTCAACTTCTGAATGCCTGAACCAGTCTTTAGGAAACATGGTATGTATATCATACAACATGAGCCCATCTCAGCGGCTTATTTCATAAATCCCTCGCATCATTCTGTGTCTGTATGTTTGTCCCCTTATCGTTGTTAGGCAACGGCTCAGTAAGAACGTTATCGTGGCAACAACTACACACCCAACAAATAGAAGAATTGTTGGACGAGACATCTCTTATGCGGGCCGTGTCGTTTCACAGGAAAGTGGACTATTATTTCTTCCCAGAACTTCTTGATATTCGGTGAGTACCGTCCTGAATAAGAGGACCGCAGTTTACATTTTTAGACTGTGACTGTACCTATTGGAGGTGTCGCGATTAAAATACATAAATCTAAAATTGTTCCTGTTCTTTCATATGTGCGTAAAATTTGGTCTCTTGAACTAAGAGAAGGATATTACGTGCAGCGTGTATAAGAAAACGGTTTTGAAGGAAAGTTTAAATTTGCTGGAAAGTACAAAATGGTAAACGAAAAACTTAAAGGGAATAAAGATCTTGGAACACCTATACTTAGATGGGCATAATTAGATAAGCACACGCCAAGTAGATTTAAGGAGGAGAGAAATATCCAGTGGTTTGCTTTTGTGAACTCGGTCATGAATGTTCGTGTTCCTTAATTACAGAGTAGTCAACTCAGTTAGTGATATGGGGATACTTACTGTCCATTGACATACAACACAAAGAGAATATTTTACTAGAGGGTAAAGCTTGTGATACTCTGTTCAAGCTTCCTGATAAGCAAAGCAAAGGTTAATATATTTTAAAAAACTTAATATAATATTACATTATTACATCGGGCACTGTCATAACCGTATGAAACAACGATGTGTGAATTAAGGTCAACATTCTACTGTATCGTGTTAAAAGCAGACTGGGAAATATTATGAAGTATATGTCTTTGAGGCCGGTCACGGTAGCCTAGTGGTCTAAGGCATGCACTGTCTTCGCTAGCTGGGAAGCCGGGATCGTGGGTTCGAATCCCACTCAGGGCATGGATGTTTGTGTACAGGTAGAGGCCTTGCGACGAGCTGATCACCCGCCCAAGGAGTCCTACCGTATGTCTAAGATCTAGAAGAACCGAAGTGAACGGAGTTCATGGAGGTAGGCCTAGGCCCACTGGGGCTGCAGTGCCAAGAAAAAAAAAATCTTCGAGACTGTTATATGTGGACACTCGTCTGAATCATTAAAATAAGACGTGAAGCCACCGTCTAAGTGTATTAATTTGTGTACTTCTTTCACTGCCTCTATAGCCCCCTTGGGACCTGGCCACTGATTTTCAGTTTCAAGATCATTTTACAGACGGTAGGACTCCTTGGACGAAAGATCAGTCCGTCGCAAGGCCTCTATCTAAACACAGGACAACACAAACAGAATAAACACACATACCACACATCCATGCCTTGTGTGGGATTCGAACCCACGATTCCGGCTTCCGAGCGAGCGAAGATAGTGCATGCCTTAGACCGCTCGGGTACCGTGGCCGGCTTAATTATGACCTTATGCTGATTATATACTATTAAAACTCTAACACGTTTCGGTCATAAATGACCATCTTCGGGGGGGATGCCAAATGCTAGAGGAAATTTACAGTTGGAATGTATTTAAAATGTACAAGTAATGAATTTAGATACTAAATGGTTCTGACGATAGTGTATAATAGTCATAATTATTGGGATTTTGGACTTTGTCCATCGTCCGTTATTCTAAAAACTAGAGAACACAACGTTTCGCAAGCTGGATTTGTTTCTGTCCTCAGGTGAAAAGGGGAAGACACCTACTCTGTTGGGTTCCTTAGAAACTGCTCAATCACTAGACCTGAATTCATTATAAAATTTTAAACTAATATTACACTAAAGTTGATTGATGTGAACAGCAGGTAACTGAGAACCGGTGCTTCGTGCCATACTGAGTGTTGCTACGCGCTCACTTTCTGCGGTATCAGCACGGTGAAGTTGCGCAACATTTTGTGTGGTTCTTCAGAGCTCAAGTTTCAGATTGATTCGGTCTGGTATCCTCCATGACGATGGCCACTTATGACAGAAAAATGTCGATATTACGTGTATAATAGTACTTAATCAGCGTAAAAAATAAACTAGATCTACTCAGATGCTGACTTCACATCTTATTTTAATACTTCAAACACACTGTCCACGTCTACCGGTCTCCGTGAAGCATGCATCTTATTTTAACATAAGGAAATGAACGCTATCAAAGGTCCGAAGAGAAGCAAAAAGGGTTAGATCGGCATGAAAAAGTGAACATGTAGCATTTCATATTGCAGTATATTCAATCTCGTTTACATTCAGATCATAATTAAAACCACTATCACAACTCCAGTATTAGTATTTCGTGAACTGCATAATTACTTCTCTTTGCTTCCCATTCATTACTTCTCAATTCCATCCTTCAGTTCTGTAGTTTATAAATGCCTTTCTATCTCTATACGCAAATCTCTGAAACACTGAAATGTTGGTCGTATTGAGAGAGCACTATGATTCGGCCTACAAGCAAGCAAATTTTCTTGAACATAAATGTATAATAGGTGTTGGTGGGAAATCCATAAAGAAAGGGAACACTAGGAAGACCAGAACATAGGTGGCTGGACAATGTTAAAATGTATCTTAGAGAGATAGGATGGAGTGGCATAAACTGGATTGATCTAGCTGAAGATAGGGACCAGTGAAAGGCTGCCGTGAACAAGGTAATGAAATTTCAGTTTCCATAAAATGCTGGAAATTTCTTGAGTAACTACACAATTGGCGTGTTCTCAGGAAGGGCTCAGCTCCATGAAGTTTAGTTAGTTAGCTTAGATACATAGTAGATTTCTAAGTAATTCGAAAGAATCTACGGGGTTCCTGACAATATTAAATATATCTTAATTACAAATGAAATTCCAAAGCTCGCTGAAGAAATGTGTTCAGGACTCCGGTAATTACTATCAAATACACACAAAGCTGATATTAATCTAACACATGCCGACACACACATAGATAAAATTCTTGTAGGCTAATGTTCCCATAACATAAATTTCGAATCTTTGAAATTCTGGAGACCATTCTGGTTTATGTATTGTTAAGCACTGTAACATGCCCAACGAGTTTCACGAAAGAGAAACGTAATCCGATCACATTTACATAATCCGACATCAACACAGAATGGTCTGCCGGTGGGCGTGATTCTGATAAGCTTCACTGCGGACTCGCACCCCGCCAAACGTTTCTTCGTTCCTTCTCCCCCTCATTTAATGTTTATCTCACTGAACAATCAGTTACTATACAAAAGAAACATTCTCATAGTTATATACGTAACAGTATTAATAACACGATCACTACTGTATTGATAATGACAATGCTAATAATAAATCACAAAATGTGATATATTTGCCTGGAAAATCCTGTCTGAAATCTCGAAACTCATTATTACAGAGTCTTGCATGAAGAATTCATGATTATTCTGAGAATCACAGAATGGAGGAACCAACGTGAGAACACACAATTAGGCATATGTAATGCGATACAACTTTTCTACGAACAAGGAATTTCTCGAGATGTATGTAAGTGCCGCATTTCATGGGATATTGGTCCCGAGATAGAACAAACAATCTATCAATGGCTCTACCGTCCCTTTGTTTTACCTTAGATGTTTTTTCTGTTTCTTAATCCTATACACAGTCGGTAGGACTCCTTGGATGGGATATCACCCCATCGCATGGCGGCTGTATACACATAGAACAACACAAACACAGAATAAACACACACACACATCCATGCCTCAAGTGGGATTCGAGCCCACGATCCCGGCGTTCGAGTGTGCGAAGACAGTTCATGCCTTAGAACGGGCGGCCAATTAGATCGGCCAGAACAAACAATAGCAATAAGAAATATTTTCAAATCTAAGTTGGAAGACACAGATGAGAAATCGAATGAGCTCTGTTTTATGGAACGATTCACGGAGAGCGGTGATTTAGGTAAACCAGTGAATCCCCACTGACGCTATCAGCCCTTGGATTCGTAGCAGCTGCTTTGGGAATGAGCTAAGTAGCTGAATGAAATGCAATAGATGATAATATTCTTATATACTGATAAGAGCTTACATAAATTTCAAATGAAGGACTAGAATATGCCATTATTTTCTAATTAAATACGAATCTAAATACGTTTTAATATACTTATTTTAAAAATTATATTAGAAATACTTCCATGATATGTATATTGGCCGTCTTGTAGTGCGCTCAGTTTCACATGTCACTTCACTACATGTTTCGGCACATTGGTGCCGAAACATGTTGTGAAGTGACATGTGAAATTGAGTGCACTACAAGACGGCCAATATACATATCATGGACGAGAATCAGTGCAACAGGACGCTAAAATACAACATTAGAAATACGTGCTTTTTCATTTTTTAAAACATAAATAATGTTTGCATGCCGCTTTACTCTCTTACTCAATTTTAAAGAAACAAATAATTTTACAACAAAGTCTTTTTTTAGGTACTGCGTTTCAAAGTTCTCTCATTTACCTTATTTCATATTTCAACAGGACTATTTCTAAAGAGTAATGAAAAATAGAAACCGAGATTTCTTCTGAAATTCCATTCTTAACCACGCCGTTTCATGTAACTGAACATCTTCGGCGATGTTAGATTTTCTCTGTATACAGATCATAAATTTATTCATGAATAAATGCTTGTATTCGCGAAACAAGACAAATAAATTTTCTCTGCAGTGTGGTGACAATTTCTGAGTATGTGCATTTACGCGGCTTTACTCCAGAAGAAGCTCAATATCCTACAACTGTTTTAATGGACATTAATATAAATTCAGTTACATAATATTTAGTGTATACTCCAGTGTGTGGTTTATATTCTAAATTATCAGTATATTAACACATCCTAGCATCTAGTGACGTTAAAACCTCCATTTTTACAACGAAACATATATCTTGCCTCCGCCCTTCTGACCACAAACACAACTGTGAGAACATAAAAACAAAACGAGTGAACAGCTGGACTACTTTCTACAACCATAAAAATTTTATATCGTGCTTACCATGAAGAGATGACCAACACATCGACTATGTGACCAGTGAATTTGTAGTAGCAGTCAATTCAGAAGAAGAAAACAGTTTCTATTTCGTACATAGTAGGCATACGAAAAGAGCAAATATTATATAAATTAAAAAAGGATATAAACAGTTGATATCTTCTCAAATAACACTGTACTTTAAAATACTATTTGAATCGCGTTCTATTTAGCACATAAAACACGATAGCTACACTCGTAACACAATTTCTTTTAAAAAGTATCTTAAATGACACATGCTTTATGAACAACTTCCCCTTTCCTTAAATATTGAATACACTTATATTAATTGGTGAAAATGACGTAAGTGAAACCTGTCACTTATACTTGAATCATTCATAATGTTAATATGTAAGATATATAGTTAGCGGAGAACAAATACACCAATGAACTTTCTGAACAACAAGACACATACTTAAACATGATATTTATATTTTACAGTCTTTAAATCCACGTTCATTGACACTTCGCAAGAAACTCTAATATGACTCTATTAGAAGAAATTATTCAATGGATTAAATACTACATATTGTCTCTAACACGAAGGAAACAGTCCAGCAGATTTAGGCCTGTTCTTGAACAGTTCTGTAATTAGAGTAATTCTACTTTCGTTCGTGGTACTGTCGACGGACGCAGGACGAGCTGAGAGAGCGCGCGGTAGCAAGGCGACGCAACGTTTGAGCTGAACGGCATGGCACGATCAGTTTGCGGGCAGGCGCGAAGGATGCTGCAAGCACGGTATCCTCGCTGCAGAGCCGGCGCGAAACTGAGTGACGACGTGCACTCGCTCCCGGATGAGAACTTGGCTTGTACGGGGCAAACCGCACCGGTACACGGAGCCCTGTTCTTTCTGAATTGATTATTTCATAAAGTCAGATCACTTGGTGCCGATCGCAAGTGGCCGCGCAGTCTTCGCCCGCCCGAACACTGGGACCGTGGGTTCGAATCCCACACGAGGCATGGATGTCTGTGTGCGCTTATTCTGTTTGTGTTATTCTGTGTGTAGGTAGCGGCCTTTCGACGGGCTGATCCCCGGACTAAGGAGTCTTATCGTCTGTGTATAGGATTAACAAACTGAAAAGTGACCAAGGCCCAACAAAGGGCTGTAGAGCCATAGACAGACCGACAGGCAGATAGATAGATCATTTGCTATGAGGCTAGCAGAACCGCAGGATGGCATCTTACGGCAATGTAACAACATTGAATATCATCCTGATACACAGGCACCCAGACAACCCATCTAGCGATATACTGACACTTTTACGACAAGATAGGTTATGAAGAAAGCAGTCTTCTGGGATTTGGCACCGTGTATATGTGGTGTTAACCGACGTTTCGGAGGAACGTATCGCCTCCATCTTCAGCAGTCTGCTTTTACCGGTTCTCACGGTCTCTTCGCTTGCGGATTTCTTATATTTTTCCTTCTACCCTGAAGACTGAGGCGATACGTTCCTCCGAAACGTCGGTTAACACCACATATACACGGTGCCAAAACCCAGAAGACTGCTTTCTTCATAGTCACCGCCGTGAAAGCCTAAAATCTTACCTAGGATAGGTTATGTTTTCCAGGCGTAGATGGGAGGGTAATATTGAAATGCACCCAAAAGAAACAGGATGTAAAGTATTGACTGAATTAATCTGCCTCAGGATAGGGACAATGGAGAGTGTTCTCGTGAATATGGTAATGAAATCACAGCTTCACAAGAACGGCAGTACCGAATGGAGCTAATTAGGTATGTTTAGTATGGCGCCGACAGATGACCGTATGCAATGAACTGGGAATGACCCAAATGCATTCCGTGCTAACCACTACACCATGACGGTCGGTCGAACTATTTTCATATATCCTGCCACTATCATCCTGGAATGACTTAGGTGAGGAATAGTTGTGGAAAACCATTATAAACCTGTCATGAGAGTGAGTAATCTAACCCAGGTTCGATGTCAGTATCTATTAAATGCTAGTCTAGATAATTAATGATATATTAACAAAGGTCCTGTAAAATATAATTACAGTTTTTATTTACAATATATGTGATGTACCCATGCCCAGACATGGAAAAATATAGTGGACCCCACCTATTGTAACCAAGAATGTTATCATGCATAATGTTATCACGTTTGTTATCGTTGTGTATTACAGGTTATTAATATCGATTAAGCTGTGTCCGGGGGTGATCACAATAAGTGGTGTCAACTGTCAACCGTACTACGAAGAAATCGAATTATGCGGATGACTGGAGTTTCTAATATGTTTTTATAGTTACAACTATCGCGAAGCATATAATTGCATGTGTACTTGCTGGGCAACATCAGCCGGAATGAGATGTTTGTCTGAAGTACAGGGAGGCGGAAAAAGATGGGAACTTTTGAATGTGATGTTGGCAGCAGTGTGAGGGGAGGAGAAATGCGGGGAGGGTGGTAAGTTGGAGAGTAGCACCGGAGGTTTAGTAGCCATGGAACAGTGGAACATTCAAGAACGCGTAGTAGCCGTGCGGGCTTATTATTATTATTATTATTATTATTATTATTATTATTATTATATTATATTATATTCTATACAGGCCCACAAACATTCCACGTCAAAGACAATGCCACAATCCATGAAATTATTGACTGTAGTAGTATATATTCTGACATTACGGATGGAGGTCAATATAACAGACGCAGAACATACATCAATTGCTAGGCAACGGTACGGTACAGACATTTCAGCGGAAAAAGGAATTGCTAGAAACGGTGTTTTCTATGCAGTGGTGCCGAAGCTATATAAAGAGAACCAACTGTAATTTTAGTCAGTTTTGCAAAGCCTGGACTAACAAAGGACTTGTATATAGTGCAAAAAGGAAGACTTGTCAATAACACGCTATATGTGCGATACGCACACTTGACAAAGGCCAAGCCTATTTGTAAGAGACAAACCCACATTCTCTCCAGAGAGGATGTTATATAAGGGGTAAGACCGTAAGGGCCAGTTGCAGAAAACTCTCTGGTCGCCAACCTGAAGGAATTTGGCGCCGAGACGAACTGATAGACAGTAGATCGCCAGTCGTAAAGTAACTGTGACTCTGACTCTGACTTTAGCCAGTCGAGTAGGTGAGGTAGCTGGCGTAGGCAGTCGGCGATTCGTTGCGGCTGGGTGATTCCAACCGGCCGGGGTGTGAGCACAGAAGCGGAGTCCCTATTGTTGGGTGCCGTAACCAAACAACGCCTAGTAAAACTAAATCAAAATGAGACTAATATGTGTTGTTGAGATGTGTAGAGTGTAGTCACGAGTTATAAACGTCCAACAAATCTCAAAATCAATCTAAGCCAAGTGTCTAGTCACTAACAAATGACAATATGTGTATGTCACTTTAGCACATAACTGCAGGAGGTGATTTCCTAGGTCTTTCTGATCAAAAAAGTTCATATAAACATGTGTCCGATTTTGGACGGTTACGGAGTTATGACCGCTTTTCATTCCCGTACACGCCCTCATGTGAACCGCGTCTATCATCTGTCGGATCGTTATTTTTAGCCAGCTACAGACAGAGCGTTCTCGTTATCTCGACACTAGAGAGGTACCTAAGGCGTGGTGGGTTGGTATGTCCGGCGCGGTTCACAACCGAGGAGCTGATTGTGTTGAGGCCGGCGGTGGCATTTTCGAAAATCAGCTTTAAGCACCAATCAATTCAAATTAAAGGTAATTTCACGAAGTTAACTTTACATTCATTCGTTAAATGTATCAGGTAGTATGCTGGTTTATTATTTTGTTCCGTTTATTGTAACCGTCAAAATCGGACACATGTTTATATGAACTCTTCTGATCACAAAGACCTAGGAAATCACCTCCTGCAGTTATGCCCTAAAGTCGTGAAACACCCTGTATGCACATACACAAAATTTTACAAGCTTTTAATATGGTATTTATCATTTAAAGTCAGCACGAAAGCTGAATGTATTGTTCGTACCCTGAATATAGACAGGCGGCCAAAGAAATTCTCCATAGACTTGTTATTTTACGGGAACCATTGCAAAAACTCATTTCTTGTGCTAAAGAAAATCATTCTCAAGATCGAAGGCATTGCAAACCTGGGGAATACTAAACTTAGGATACCGAATTATAAGTCATTGCTACTGCGTACAAAATCATAACGATAAGCCACAGTGCTAACTGCTACTTAAAACCCGGAGCGTACGTGCCACATTAACGTATTCTCATGGTGCTAAGCTTCATAAACACATTTCTGTGTGACAAAATGCTCATTAAAAGGTAGCGAAGGTAGCATTGCTCGCTAATTCAGTGGATCGTTAGTGCGATGTCACAAAATTTTAAAGCAAAGAGGCCTCAGTAAATTAACACATTAACTAACTCCGTGAAGCTGAGCCCTTCTTGAAAAGCTATCAGTTGTATAGCTACTCAAGAATTTCTTAACATTTTTAATTTCCATTTCGTGCATCCTGTTGTGTTACAATATACAACTCTTTTATTGACCGTCACAACACAACAAACAGAAAAAATCAAGGTTTACATGTTACAGCCACTAACGGCCATCATCAGGCAAACACATATTAACAAACATATACCATTGAACTGCTGTACATTAGATTGGATACAATGTTATTAATCATTTAAAATATTTTGCGTAGAAATACAATAAGTCAGATTATATAAAAACTAAAAGTTATTTTGTAAAACAAAATAAAACTTAATTGATGTTATACAACATCGAATCAGTCGTTGATTTTTTACTTTTCATACGTTTCCATGGACCAATTGGAAGTTCGATATTTCTCTTATATAAGAATGTATAGGGCCCGTGATGTTGCAAATTAATTCACTGTATAGTCGGTGCCTCATCTTACGAAGAATTGTCCGTACTGCATGGAAAGTAAACAACGACTGATTTGGTGATGCAGGATTAAAGTCAATGTAAGGGGGGGGGAAGGGGGAGGTAAAGATAAGTTGTCTGCGGAAGTAAAGTTAGGGGGGGGACAGGTTATAACTGTATATTATGTTTTGTATGTATCAATTATTACATCGTATATAGGGTTAAACATTAAACATTGATTTTTTCTGTTTGTTGTGTTGTGACGGTCAATCAAAGAGTTGAATTTCTTAACATTTTATGGAATCCAAAGGCTTATTGCCATGTTCACAAGAGTCTCCATTGGTCTCTATTCTTAGTCAGATTAATCTGGTCCATACCATCCAATCTTATCTCTCTGAAACCCGTTTTAATTATATCCCCCATTTAAGTTTAGGTCTTCCTAGTGGTCTCTTCCATTCTTGCTTCTTTCCTTCCATCTTCTCCCCATCCGTGCTACATGCCCTGCCCGTATTATCCTCCATGGCATAATCATTTTAATATAACTTAGAAAAATATGAGTTATGAAGCTTCTCATTATACAGTTTTCTCCAACCTCCTGTCATTTCATACCTCCTGGGTCCAAATATTCTCCCCAGCACCATGTTCTCAAACATCCTGAGGCTATTATACTTTGTGAGAGACAAAGTTTCACACCCATGCACAACCACAGGCAAAATTATAGTTTTGTATATTTTATTTTTTATGTTTTTAGACAGTAGACGAGAAGACAAAAAATGAACATATCGGTGCACAAATTTTGGCTAATTTCTCTACCTGTACAATTACAATGGTATATACTCTGTCATACATTCTCTTCATATGCCTCTCCCTTTGTCCCTGCATGAAGGCTATCACCGTAGAATCTTATTTCTTTCGCTTCCTACGGTCAAAATACCATGGCGCATATTGAGACATTAATACTGACACGCTGCGTGGTCGTCGTTTTGCCGAACTACAAATTAAATGTTTTCTAATTGGATTCGAGTCTTGAGTTCTTCTATTTTTGAGGTTCTGTAGGTCCACAATTACACCACCGGAAGGAATCCGTCAGAGCGAATAAGACGACAGCAACAGCTCCAACTACATGTAGAAAAGCAGGATGTCAGTAAAATCTCAATGCCTGACCGAGATATGAACCCGCGAACATATTACACAAACGGCCCAATATCGACGTAAGCTTTACACCATATTGCCATACAGTTACCCGTACATAGTGGCCTCTACATATAAATCCACAGGCTGAAGCGTTCAGATTTGGCTGGAACTGTACTGACAGGTGAAAATCAACTTATAGCTTCATGGCATAGAAAATGGCTACAGAGAATATTTTTGATTATAAAATATATAGAATGAGAGGAGACGATAATATTCCTGTATCTTTCTGTGGTTTCGCCTACCTATCGTACAATTATGATACTGGTTTATACTCTTAAGGAATTACGTGAAAATATCTGTTTTGTAAATACTTGCTAAAAAGACACCTTCGATTTCATATCATGGTTTAATGCAATAAAATGAGCTATAGCACTCCGATTTAAATCACAGTTCCGTAACAGTTCAGAATTTATTTCTATACATTAAAACAGTTTAATACACAAATACATAACGATACAGAATATAAGTAATTTGAAAAATGCCTGTAAGAATATCATTAATCCTTCAGAGCTCAATAGATATAATACTAATCACACACTTTAACATTTACAGAGCCTTTTATTCTAACCACAGACTGACTCTGTGTGTTTCATAGCCTTCCCATAATAAGTACCTATTATTTTTTATAGCATTAACACACTTGCCTTTGTAATGTTGATGCGGTATGTTTTCTGTGAGACAGAAGGTGAGAAGTGGGTTAAATATCGTTTAGATGAATTTCAGATGTCACGAATGTTAAATGAGACGTAAATTTCCACAAAATTCCACAGCTGCTTCAAGTTACTGTATATCTGTATGAAGAGATATCCTTGAAAACCTTGCATTATTCGAGACCCTAAAGCAGCTCTTTGTCACAGTAACAATAGTATAAATTTCAAATCAAACTTTTGATAAAGTTAGGGAGAATTTTCAGTGTTTTTCAGGAAGTTCGTAAAACTTGTGACTGTTTGAGTTCATAGTTACGGAGTGCCGAAGATTTGCAAGAATGAAGCTTTATATCCGTAGAGTGCAGATTTTGAAGCCATGGAGCAGTAAGATAAAGCTCAGACTCCAGGATGAGTCACAGTTCTGACTGAGAGGGTTGCAGTTGAGTGAGTGGCAAACCTACTTCATATTCAGGAGGTTACCAGCTCTCAGTCTGGCCTGTTGACAGGCTAACATAACCGATAATCTCATCGGATGTTCTCATTCATTCCAGGTAAGTGTTTGGAGTAACTCAAAGAGGCCATGACCGCTTCCTTGCACATTCTTTCCAATTCATTATTCACCAATCGTCCTAATATTCAAGGCAGTATAGTATCAGCCACTGACAGAGTCGCTCAATAAATAAACAAAACAAAAACTTAAATCACAGTTCCGGTGGACAATTATTTTCCACATCTTCCTGAAGGGCTGATAAAAAAATTTCAACTCTTAGAGAGTCTTAGTGCAATCCAAGACAATATGAAGAACAGATATTGAGAGAATAAGTGGAAAGTGGTAAACAACTGAAGTGACACGATCCTGTTTACAAGCAACTTTTGGGTGTTTACAAGTTCAACTTTTTCTTCCATAACTGAAAGATGGCACAGATCATATATTTATGAACGACGATAACAAATCAAAACCTGATTAAGGAGGAAATTAAAAGGAGTTTGAACTCGGGTCATGCTTGCTACCATTCAGTCCACAACTTTTTGTCTTCTCGTCTGCTGTCTAAAAGCATACAAATTAGAATATACAAAACTATAATTTTGCCTGTGGTTCTGTATGGGTGTGAAACTTAGTCTCTGTCATTAAGGGAGGAACATAGACTGAGGGTGTCTGAGAACAGGGTGTTGAGGAGAATATTCGAACCTAAGGGAGATGAAGTGACAGGGGGTTGGAGAAAACTACAGAATGAAGAGCTTCATAATTTGTACGCTTCTCCAAGTATAATTAGAATGATCAAGTCAAGGAGGATGAGGTGGGCAAGACATGTAGCAAGAATGAGGGAGACGAGGAATGTATATAGGATATTGTTGGGAAAGCCAGAAGGAAATAGGCCACTGGGAAGACAAAGGCGTATGACAGTGGACAATACTAAAATGGATCTTAGAGAGATAGGATGGGATGGTATGGATTGGATTGAATTGGCTCAGGATATGGACCATTGAGGGCTCTTGTGAACACAATAATGAACCTTCGGGTGCCATAAAATGCTGAGAAATTCTTGACTAGCTGCAGAATTGGCGGCTCCTCAAGAAGGGTTCGGCTCCATGACTAAGTAAGTAACTGCAACACGTCATATTTCTTCAGATAAAAGGCATACTGCTAACTCAGCATGCAAGGTGTAAGATCTTTCCTAAGAAACCGACACTTATGCAGTTATTCTAGAAACTGACTGCTTTTACCGAAAGCATTACCGTATTCGTAAGAGATCCTCACAAATCCCCCGACCTAGGCACGAGTATATCCAGTCTGTATCTTTAGTTTCCTTTAAGCTGGCAGATTGAAATAAGGAACAATAACTGTGGACCTGAACGTTAATGGAAAAGAGTAGTTGGTTTTAATCTCCGACCATTTAACTCCTGAGGAAATTGCACCTGGTAACTTCTGGAAGCAGGTTCTCTGAGATAAATTTTAAAATACAGACGCTTCTCTTATGAACCTATATGAGCCTTTATGTATTTTTTTATTGCTAGTGGGGTGGGACTAAGTCCCTTGTACTGCGGCCACTTCTGGCCTATTGTACCAGCCCCAGAAGATAGGTGAGGGTGATTGTGGAGCAATTGGTGGAATGGAGATTGGCAGGGGAAACCGAAGTACTCGGAGAAAACCTGCCCCAGCGCCACTTTGTTCACCACAAATCCAACTTGACCAGACCCGGGATCAAACCGGGCCGCCACGGTGGGAAGCCAGCGACTAACCGCTTGAGCTATGGCGCGGCCAGCCTTTATGTAAATACATATTATATGTAGAAGCATGGCCACCACCATCACTTACCTTAATGCAGTATATTTATTTCTGAGTCGTTTTCTGAATGACGTCTTCCTCAGACGGGATTATACGAACATTTTCAAGCACTTTCACTTTTAACTCCCATATACGAATCAGAGACGTGCTGAAAAGCAAAATTTATAACAGACTGGAAGCTGGAGAAGAAATCGACGATGGAATATTGCAACGAATGATAACAACACAGGAGAACGTACAAAAATTCGAAGGGAAAGACGGCGAATCTCTGAATCCACTCGCCACGAGAAATAAAGGATTTGATAACAATTATCTACATAACATAGGAATTGTAAGGATATATTTATTTCTCAAGTTTTACTTCTTCCTGCAATAATTAGAATAATCAAGTCAAGGAGGATGAGGTGGGCAGGGCATATAGCACGAATGGGGAAGACAAGGAATGCGTATAGGATATTGGCGGGAAAACCAGAAAGAAAAGGACCACTGGAAAGACCAAGGCGTAGGTGGGTGGACAATATTAAAATGGATCTAATTGAGATAGGAAGGGATGGTATGGATTGGATTGATCTGGCTCAGAATAGGGTCCAGTGGACGCTCTTGTGAACACGCTAATGAACCTTCGGGTTCCATAAAATGCTGGGAAATTCTTGAGTAGCTGCAGAATTGGTGGCTCCTCAAGAAGGGCTCAGCTCCATGAGTAAGTAAGTAAGTAAGTAAGTAAGTAAGTAAGTTACTTCTTCCTGCATTGTGAAAATTCAGATTATGTTCATGAACTAAAGTACAGAATTGCTGAACACTACAATGCATTTTGGCATCCTGCAGGGCTGTTTAATTAGTTTTTTATTAATTTTTACTCTTGCAATCATGATTTTCTTTTAATATTTAGACAGCTGTGTTTTTCTCTCATTTTCACATTACATTCACTTGTTAGCGCCGTTAGTAAAACATGTTATGGTCATACACAGTCATTATCAGGCATAAAACATTTATATTGTAACGTGTTTTGCTACTGAAGACACCGCTCGGATTGTTAATTGGTTTATTTAACAACCTACAAATCGTAACTACAAATACTTATGATACTGTTACGGGTTTACATACTTTACAACCCTACACAATAATCTCTTCAGTAGTCTTCACGTATTTATAGCGCGGGAGCTATACAAGTCTCTCTGAATTACATACTCCCAATATAACTGTACTACAGCACACACAAAGTCTTGAAGGCACACAATAAGTGTTCACCGGCTGACTTCTCAGTTATCGCACACTATCACATAAGATCTTCTAACCACACTTTCGGGTCTTCTTTCCGCGGCGGCTGCTATATTTCAACTGTCTTCGGCGGCTGCTACATTTTAACTGACTCCTTAGGCAGTGCGGTTCTCTTATAAACCCTCGCCAGACAACGGGAAAACGCCTCGCTTCCTTGTCGCCTAGTCGCCGTGTTTACAGGTGTTCTCGCCTGTTTCTTAAGAACTAAATATTAAATTTTATTGTTAAATCCAAGTTTTACTGCTTGGAAGTCGATGATAATCTTACATCTCGTCGTAATTATGTCCCTGGTGTAATTTTGCTGTTCTCTTGTGTCTATTTGGAGTAGTGTTTTTTTATTGTTAGTGGGGTGGGACTAAGACCCTTGCACTGCGGCCACTTCTGGCCTATTGTACCTGCCCAAGGTGATTACGATGATGGAGAATTTGGTGGAATGAAGATTGGCAAAGGAAACCGAAGTACTGGGAGAAAACCTGCCCCAGCGCCACTTTGTCCACCACAAATCCCACTTGACCAGAACTTGGGTCGAACCTGGGTCGCCGCGGTGGAAAGCCAGCGTCTAACCGCTTGAGCTATGGCGCGGCCTTGGCGTAGTATTAGTGAATGAACAATTTGTACCTGATGATGGTCGTCTGTTAGCCGAAACATGTTGTACTAACAGTTTAAGCAAGTAAATGTAATGTAGGATTTGAGGTTCTCTCAGCGGTGATTAAGAAGATATCTATCTTCTGGGACATATCATATTGCAGTCGGTTGAACGCCAGCCGACGTTTCGGAGAGACGGCTTTTTCTGCCTCTTCCCATGTGCTGGTTTTATGATTGGCTTACTCTTCAATCACATAGATGGATGTGACATGCTCCTGCAATAAGTTGGTTGGCTTTTAATGGACTACATGGCTTCATAACCCAAAAGATGGAGGTCTTCAAGTTAGTGTAATGTGACAGCGTGGGAAGACCATACAGCCATCTGAACATTAAACAAAATTTGCGAAATTATAGCTGGAAACATAATAAATTAGTCACAGAAAACCCTTCATTATAAACTTAACGGAATCCATTATCACTAAATGGGGAAATGAATCCTGGCTTGAAGCCGGGGTAATTTTATATCAACACGTTGAGTCTAGACGCAAAATCTGTGAATCACAGAACACATAAATGACAGTAATACGATGTAATGGACACTCGCAATATTTTATTAGTAAAGAGTGCTCATAGACAGGTCAATTATTGGTGATATTTTCCGGAAAAGCTTTAAAGCATGACTTATATAACGATAAAAAACATTTTCGAAATAGAGTACAAAAAAGTCGTTGGGCAATTCAAGTGGTAAAATATCGCAATGCAAATTCACGTTCATGCTGACAAACATCCAAAATTTTATTTCATTTAATATGTATTTATTTTAGAATTTTAGAGCAATATTTTATATTGAGAATTCGTTACCAAGGGATCCTTTGGCTTCAGTTACTCCCACATTTTCCGCTAAAAAGGATCACAATAGCAGGTTTTGCTAGTAATATTTTATGTACATAAATGTAAGGCAATTTTCAGGTAACAAATCGTTACAGGTTTATCATATCTGAAATGTTCACTTGCCTTATTAATGAAAGTTTCTCTGACAAATCCCAGCAATTCCTCTTAATCCTATGGGAGTACCAGGAGCTGATACAGCGAAGACAGTTATGACTTCTTTCAAAAAGAGACAGAAAATCGTGTATTTGCATGGATATTGTAATGTTTTATGCTTGACGCTCACATAAATTTACAGTGTCCCTTACGTGACATTCTCCTTCTTGATAAATACTTGATGCAGTTCCATGATTCCAATTGGTCTGAAAATGATTTTCAAGCCTTTTGCAGTCTCCAGTATAACAGAATATTCATTCTGTGACATAATAGAAGATGTTATTTTAAATACCATATATGCCATTTTTTTACGCTAGAGCCCCAGTTTGGGCCTTGACCTACCTCCACGAAACTCTCCGTTTCACTTCGGTTTATTAGATCTTAAGACATTCGGTGAGACCCCTCGGATGAGCTGGTCGCAAGGCTTCTATCTGTATACAAGTTCAGAAACGTACACACACAAACGCTAAACATCCATGTCTTGAATGGGATTCGAACTCACGATCCCGGCTTCCGAGCGAGCGAAGACAGTTAATGCCTTATGCAGCTTTCAGACAAGACACACGGTGGCTGGACACACAGTGTACAGCGACTGCAAATACATTAGCATGAATACTAGCGTTCACACAAACGTCTCATTGTCACACGTCCAAGCACTGTGTCGCAGCCGTGTCTTTCCCCTTCAGTGGTCGAGACAGTGACTTGTGGTCTGGCCACTCGAAGTGCATTGAGTTGTATGCTAGCGCTCAGACGGGACATACAGAGTCTAGCGTCATTGATGAAATGGTGGATAAAAATTTGTATACCTCCAGCTGAATGACTGAGGGCAATATCAACGTGGGGTTCTAACGTCAGAGCCACTAAGTGTGCGTGTTGTGGCGTTGAGTGGCTGTGTCCCAGACACTAGTCACAAGCCACCGTGTGACTGCTCGGCTACCGTGACCGGCATATATGCCCTTAATTTCTGGTAACCTAGGAAGTACACTAGGAAAATATCAGTCACGTTCATGTGTGTTCAGAAGGATGGGTTACAGGATGGTCACAAATAATTCTCAGTCGTTCGACGATTTTCGCAGCTGTAAAGTTACCGAGAGTCTAACATTAAAGATACATTCATGGATCATATTTGTACTTACTTACTTACTTACTCATGGAGCTGAGCCCTTCTGGAGGAGCCGCCAATTCTGCAGCTACACAAGAATTTCCCAGCATTTTATGGAACCCGAAGGTTCATCACCGTGTTCACAAGAGCCCTCCACTGGGCCCTATCCTGAGCCAGATCTATCCAATCCATATCATCCCATCCTATCTCTCTAAGATCCAGTCTAATATAGTCCACCCACCTACGGCTTGGTCTTCCTTGTGGTCTCTTTCCTTCTGGCTTTCCCACAAATATCCTATACGCATTCCTCGTCTCACCCATTCGTGCTACATGATCTGCCAACCTCATCCACCTTGACTTGACCATTCTAATTATACTTGGAGAAAAGTACAAGCATCATATTTGTAATCTTTCATAAATAATGGACCACTAACGATACATAAATTCTGGATTACCATAAATATTTGTTCATAAATTAAGCGTAACAATTCGTAAGTTCACTGTTATACCACTACTGAGAAGTGTGGAGAGAATTCCTGGATCTGGTGTGGGAGAGAGTTACAAATATAATTTTCCACATATACAAGCAGAACACTGATAAATTTAAATATAATACTGGTAAATACATATAAACATGTTATGGCACGCTTGGTTAATTTATTTCTAAAGAGGATTTATGTATTCAGCAGACCTGATAGTTTCGATGTACTGTGCAGATCAAATTATAAATGTAAATTTCCATATAATTTCCGAAAGTGTTTCCATACTATCTACAAATACATCTTAATTTTATTTCTGAAGTTAGGAATTCAAGACATAGCACGCAGTCGTTCATCCGTAGTAGAAATTATTGTGGCGTATAGAACCATTGCTAGGCAACAACCGCGAAACGAACAACTAGATAACGGCCGTTAGCAAGAGAGGAACGATGATTTCTGTGCGGTCCGTGCCGATATGTTATTAGCAGGACAGTGAGTCAATTAATTTGAGTTAGTTGGTTGATGAGTGACTGAGCCAGTCAGTCAGTCAGTTAGTTAAGGAACTGTTGAAGTTCAGTTATTGTGAGCTGTTGCTGTGACATCCTGGTAGCTCAGGCCGGGGATAGTTCGGGAAACCAGAGGAAGGGAAGTCCACTGTTGAAAGCCGCTACTGAGCAACGGAGAGTGAAGACATGACTATAGACACTAGTGTGTGCTTAAAGTGAACTGTAAAATGTAGTCATGACTTGTACCTAAGATCTAGGAAATCCGATCATCAATCCAAAACGCATCTATAGTCACGCTCAAGCACGTGATGTTATGTTAAAGTGCTTGCATATACTCCTGATATATTTTTCGTAGTGTACATACCTCTTTTAATGTCCTAATATTTGTAAAAGGAACTGTATAGAAACTGGGAAACCATGAAAACATTCAGAAAATCATCTATTCATCCAAATATCATATAAATTAAACTCCTCCCATGGAAGTCCTAGTTTATAATAAAGAAATGTCGCAGAGTGCTTAACAAGATTTATAGTACAAAGAACATCATAATTCGTATAAACAGATAATCTCTGCATTTTATGTCATTGTGGGGCTTATTAAAACGTGAATGGATGTGATTATTCACTTAACTTACATCAACTACAGCGTAAACAATGGCAACTGTGAAGTGAAGTAATCGTTGGGAGAAAGTGTTTTGTCTATATACTCGTATTTTCGAATAAAAATATTGTGAATTTTGAAATGGAAAGGATGAGGAAGAAAATGGGCCTGCCTGTTATAAAACAGTTATAGAATATTCCATCAACAAGGACGAGGAGAACCGAACTAGGACTCTCGAACGCAAGTAAAAGATGCTATTTGCAGATATGTGGTGCAAAGGTAGCGATTTGGACTAATAAGCAGTAACATCCCAAAAGGTACGGTAAGAAAGATAAATTTGTGTCCTTGTGCTTAAGGAATTATACACCACGCCATGAACGCGTATGTGGAATGCATGTATGCGGCCTCCGTAGTCTAGAGGTAACGTTCCCACCTCATGAGTCGTGGTACGCGGGTTCAAACCCGGCGGAGGTCGTGGAATTTTTAAGGGCGGAAAAATTCAGGGAACAAGTCCTCCGGGAGGGACTTTAAGCCGTGGGTCCCGTGTCGTAGCTTTACGGCACGTAAAAGAACCTCATATCTCCAAAGGAGGTCATTGAGCCAAATTCAAGGACATTTCCCGCCCAACAGTAGTCTCTAACGCCTCTGATAGATGGGGGAAGCATTATAGATACCGCCAAGCCAGTAGAAGCCGAACTCGCTGGCTCGGTCGGGACTGATGGTACGCACCAATATCGGTAGGGTATAGAGACTGGTAGAATATCATAGAGGGAAGCACAATGGACCAACACTGGTCTAAGTACATGGGGAAACCCACCCTCTCCAATAACTAACTAACTAGAGCTGAGTGGTCAACTTCACGCCCCTGCCGCTTTACCTCTAGGGTAAGAGACTCCAGTTCCCATTGGATAAGAGGTTGTTTGGACCCCAGAGCCGGTCTGGACGATATGAAGAAGTGAAAATTCTTGGCCCTACCGGGAGTCGAACTCCGACCCCTTAGTCGTCTAGTCAGTAGCCAGTCGCCATACCGACTGCGCTATCCCTGCCCTAGTAATATCCGATATTTTATATAAAATATTAATGATCTTAACAGTTCAGTGTATTGATTTTTATAATTCTATTCAGCGCTTCCATTGTCAGGAGGGAAAAACAAATGAGGATCAATCAGGGCGAACGACACAAACCCTGATTTTTGTTTGTAATGGATCGACTGTGATACCTGGTAAAAGTCTGTATGTGTATATAAGAGATTTCCGTGCTTGCAGACGTCTCAATCACCTCTCCTGCTTACAGATTGCTATAGCAGAGTCCCGACTATCCGACCTTACGTTATAGGACGGTCTGCTTTATACGACACAGCCACTGTACGTACTGTGATTGTGTTTTTCATTTTGCTGTTAATATAATTTCGTTATTTCAGGACACGGCTAGTGGAAAGAGAAAAAAGCGTTTTTTTTTTTTCCAATCGAACAAAAATTTGGAGCCTCAGAGAGATCGTACAAAGGCGATTCCATGCAAAAAAAATGCATCCGAACTCCATGTGGGGTGAGTTGCAGTTGGTGAATGGATTATCGGACATTTTCTTCAAACAGGCCACATATCGGCCCCATTTAGACCGGATAATCGGGACTCTGCTCTACATGCAATCTTTACTTACAAGATCCAAAGCAAGGAGCATGACTTATATTAGTGAGACACGCGGCTGTCGTCTCCAAAATAAAACATATTGTTTTATGCTTTATATGAAACATGCGTAAATTTAAAACTACTAATTTCAAATGAAACTCGATAATTTTTATCTCCCATCTCTCACGTTCCATCAGTCACCGTCCTCACAATCCAATATGATAAATTAACTATGCAGTTGTTACAGACTTGTACACAACTCAATTGTGCAACGCTTACTTTTTAATATAATACTATATATAGAACCGATATCTGATACTCACCAGCTGACTAAGAGTAGTGTATCAGTGTCAATTAAAATTAAATTGCATAAAATGTTAATTAAAACATCGTAAATTAAACATGCAGGTTAGTGAAATTGTGAAGTTTTTATGTGGATGTATTGCATATTATAATTCTGTCAACTGTTGATCTAGGCCTGTATGGTTCCCATTAACAATAATATTCCAAATCACATAATATTCTTACTAGAGTTTCAAGAAAAACTGCTCTATAATCTGGCCATATGGTTTACGTATTATTTTCACATAAATTTAAGGGACTCGTCTTTCAATTTAAACACGAACTGGAATTATGACTTAGAAGAAAAAGACGTTTTGGGGGATATTATTTTGGAATTAGTGAAATATATTTGTCACGTCGATAGGGAGGCAGGCGAGACATCTAGAGACACGGATTCAATACCCAGGCGAAATTATGTTTTTCACTACAAAAAACAAATCATACCTCAATTAATTTACCCATTATATTTAAAAATACATTTCCCTCTAGCCGGTCACAGTAGCCGAGCAGTCTAGGGCATGTACCGTCTTCGCTCGCTCGGAAGCCGGACTCGTGGTTTCGAATCCCACACAGGGCATGGTGTTTGGTATGTGTATGTGTAGGTGATTGCTATGTGTTTGTGTTGTCCTTTGTTTAGGTAGAGGCCTTGTGACGAGCAGATCACTCGTCCAAGGAGTCCTACCGTCTGTAAAATGAAGAAATGAAAAAACAACCTCGACACGGTAAGGGCATAAGAGGAACGGATTAAGTAAGTATTTTCGTCTGACGAATATTTAATACGTGAACGACAAAGAGGTAAATTTGTCCTTAAGAGTAGGTACCACGTCATGAACACGCGTGCGAGAATTGAGAAATTACCTTACCTCGGCAGTAGCTGGAGGTGGATTTCAATGAAATGTGTGCCATCAAGGAAGGATTTTCAATGAAAAGTTATCTGAGGACAGTCCCTTTGTAACACCGACCCCATAGAGTGAGTTGTGCATGAATGTAAGAGAAGCAGCAAACAATACACGTATCCACATTCATTCATTCATTCATTCATTCATTCATTATTGGAGGGGGGTGGGTTTCCCCATGCACCGCGACCAGTTTCTGATCTATTGTACATCCCCCTTTGATATTCTACCAGTCGCCATACCCTTCCGGTACTGGTGCTCGCTATCAGCCCCTTTCAGCCGGCGAGTTCGGCCCCTCTACTGGCAGTGGTACCCGATACTTCCCCATCTACCGGAGGCACAGGAAACTACTTGGGCGGGAAACTTTTTACCTAATTTTGCTCAACGGTCTCCTAGAGACATGAGTATCTTTTACGTGGTGTAAATCTACGACACGTATCCACATATAAAAATAGAGATTCTTACAGATAGCGTGTGCATATATCATCAGAACAGCGCGAAGGTATGAGCGTGTTAGACGCGTGAAGACGGGAAACGGTATATTTCAATAATCATGAAATCCATTTGAATATTAACTCATTTATTTACACCACCCTACTATATGTCTAAAGAGTCCTAGGAATTGAACAGATTTCTTTTGTGCTTCCTCTAATGAAACAAATTTTATTTGGATTTATATTCAGGACCCTGCAAGCACCTAGATAGGACAAGTTTAGTATGCTCAATTTAAAACAAACTGGACGGACAGAAATAAAAAAACAAGCTGCAAAAATAATACTGTAATTACTGGAAAGCCAAAAAGGTAGCACTGACAACAATAATGGTTTAATTTTCTGTACTTCGCTAAAATTTGGAGTTCAGTAACCAATATGTTAAATTTCAGTACACATTTGAGGCGTCACATAGTATAATATTGTAAAATATGAATTCAGGAAAATAAAATATCAGATTTTCGTGTGTTCACAGTTACGGCACTCTGAACACAAAATAAAATTATTTATTTGTAAAAAAATCGCAAACTTTTTTTTCTCTCTCCTTTATTGACAATCAGATTGTACAATCTATAAGTCAGTGTGCTGATTGATGTACAATTTAATAACCAGTAAATTATTTAGAAAAGAATCTCACAAATATTAGTGAAGAAAAGAGTTAAAATATACATTTCCTATGCTCAAAAAAGCACCATTCCATAAAGACGCATGACATAGTGGAATAAAGCTCCTAGCGCTCGTAAAAAATATATATATATATATATAAAGTTATTCCTATGCTTAACTTTACAATTAGGCACTATGCCATGAAGAGATATGGAGGAGTGGAAGTGTAGCTCAACCATTCTTCACCCCGGCACAAGATGGTGGCGAGTGGTCAGCGTTACTCCCCTGCCGCTTTAACTCCATGGGAAAGAGCCCCCGATACCCATCGGATAGGAGGCTGGGTGAGTCCCAGATCCAGTGTGGACTATGTGGAGCAAGAAAAATCTCTTGCCCTTGCCAGGAATCAAACTCCGGTCTTCCAGCCCGTAATCTAGCAGTAAATGTAAGTAACTGATCCATAAATAAGAAAATCAAATACTCGCAAAATGTTGTTTATTTACTTACTCATCGAGCTGAGCCCTTCTTGAGAAGCCAAATCTGCAGCTACTCAAGAATTTCCAAGCATTTTATGGCACCCGAAGGTTCATTATCCTGTTTACAAGAGCTCTCCAATGGTCCATAACCTGAGCCAGATCAATCCAGTCCATACCATCCCATCCTGTCTCTCTAAGATCCATTTTAATATTTTCCACCTACCTACGCCTTGGTCTTCCTAGTGGTCTCTTTCCTTCTGGCTTCCCCACTAATATCCTATAAGCATTCCTTTTCTCCCCCATTCGGGCTACATACCCTGCCTACCTCATCCTCCTTGATTTTATCATTCTAATTATACTTGGAGAAGAGTATAAGTTAAGAAGCTTCTCATTATGCAGTTTTCTCCAGCCTCCTGTCACTTCGTCTACGGTCCAAATATTCTCCTCAACACCCTGTTCTCAAACACCCTCAGTCTGTGTTCCTCCCTTAATGTCAGAGTCCAAGTTTCCCACCCATACAGAACCACTGGCAAAATTACAGTTGTGTATATTCTAATTCTTATGTTTTTGGACAGCAGACGAGAAGACAAAAGGTTCTGGACTGAACAGTAGCAAGCATTACCCGAGTTCAATCGCCTCTTAATTTCCTCCTTAATCAGGTTTTGATTTGTTATCGTCGTTCCCAGTACCTGAAACTCCCAAAATGTTACTTTTTATAAATACACAAAAAAACACTAAATTTATCTCCGCTGCAAGTATTTCTCGACCGCAATGGTGTAACTGTCGGAAGCATATTTCAGAGAGATATTTCACAGTGACGCAATCATCACGACTGTTCTGTTACAATTCATTAAATCCAATACTGATATCAACAACGTAACATTTTATTACTATCATGCATTTTATAAAAATGGATTAAAGTTATATCTACATTCTACTAATTCCAAAATAAAATACACTCCTCGCGTTAAGAGATTTGTGAAGTGGGCTAGCAGAAAATAAATACGTATATGTGTGTGTGTGTGTGTGTGTATACGTACACAAATCTAATTCATAAAGCCCTGTGGCATCATTGGGAACAATACCTCAGCTGACAGCCAACTCTGTATAAGAGAATATTTTATTTTCCGTTTTAATTCTTTTGTAGAGCCTACTGAAATGAGTTCCCGAAGAGTTAACTCAGAAACGAATTTTCGTCCTTTTTAGGCAATATAATGAAACACACTTGATGCTTCGAAGCTCTTAATGTAAATATCATAATGGTTTGGAAGGAAAAGAAGCGTAACAAATTCCTGTCATTCTACTCGAGAAAATAAGATGCAAAATTGTGATATGCTTCATTATAAACACAAATTGGGGATATCGTTGATAACCTGTTGTTTTACCACTCCTAAAGTAAAGAACCTACTGTCAGATTCTATTACAATCACTTTCTAATGACAAAGAAATTTTTGAAGAAAGCAGTCTTCTGGGATTTGGCACCGTGTATATGTGGTGTTAACCGACGTTTCGGAGGAACGTATCGCCTCCATCTTCAGGGTAGAAGAAAAAATATAAGAAATCTGCAAGCGAAGAGACCGTGAGAACCGGTGCTTTTACTGGTTCTCACGGTCTCTTCGCTTGCTGATTTCTTATATTTTTTCTTCTACCCTGAAAATGGAGGCGATACGTTCCTCCGAAACGTCGGTTAACACAACATATACAGGATGCCAAATCCCAGAAGACTGCTTTCTTCATAGTCACCGCCCTGAAAGCATCAAATCTTACAAAGAAATTTTTATTTTCAATCGCCGTAAAACGCGAGGGATATTAATTGTACAAGTCAAAAAGAATGATTAGGTTCCTTATTTAACACATACATATCGTGAAGTCAAGCTAAAGCTAATCAGCTTCACAATCTCGCTATGTCTTTCTGACTCCTTGGAGTTAACACTTTCTTAAAAAGCCGCCAGTCGATCAACCACTCAAGATTTTCCCAATATTTCATGGAATGCGAAGGTTCATTATCGAGTTCACAAGAGCCTTCCATTGGTCGCCATCGTGAACCAGATCCAGTTAATACCAACCCACCCTATCTAACAACCATTTTAATATTATCCTGCCACCGACGTCTAAATCTTCCTGATGGTTCTTTCGTTCTGGATTTCGTATCAAAATCCTACATGCATTCAGCTTCTTCCCATGCGAGCTACATCCCCTGCCCATCTCATCCTCCTTGACTTCATCATTCTAATTATACTTAGCGAGTGTACAAGTTACGAAACTATTTATCCTTCTATCTCACGCCCAACACGAAGTCCATTCATAGTCGTTGCATATTAAACACCGGAACGTGTATAATTATTACATTTATAACTAAGTGACTAATTCCGTGAAAGAAATCTTTCTTCACAAGCTGATGGGCACTCAAGTAATCAATAAACCACCTTCCCCCATTTTATGAGACCCGGAGGTTCAATAAACGTTCGCGAGAGCCCGCCACTGGTCCACATCCCGAGTCACACAATCCAGTTCACACTTCCTACCAAATTGCTTTCATATCCACTCCAGTGCTGTTCTCCTATCTACGCCTGTGTCTCTTCCTTCAGATTTTCGCATTTCTGCGCCTCTCCGATTGGTGATACGCGTAACACATATCTTTCAATTGGCGACGTCTCTAGTTGCTCAGATCATGCAGCGCCAACGGATAGAATCTTTAATGAATAAATCACTGGAAGAATGTGATTTGGCACAGGCGTATTTTAAGGAACTGTCGCGACATTTATCTGGAGAGACTGAGGAAACCACAAAGAATCCAAGAATAACTGGTCTCCAAGCTGAGATTTCAGCCCGGGGTCTCGCGCAGACAAATCAGGCGTGTTAACCACTCCGTCGGACGCTTCGGCTCCGCCCAACTTACCTCCCTTGAAATGTGAAGCTTATACCAGTGGCTATCCAAGATCCCCTTATTGCTTGCATTTTTGTAAGTTTAGTTATGACACATTATCTAGACTTCAAAATGGAAGTGACACTTCCTAATTTCACTGCTTTGTGACTGAGACAAAAATCTCCAGGCAATTGGTGGGGTGAAAATTGGCCATGGCAGTTAACTGTGACACTAACTACACCGGTCCATAAACTAGTTTCATGTTATACAGGCTTGTAACTTGCAGGAATCCATCTACTTAGAGTTGCCCATTCCGTGTTTTCTGGTACGCCGTGTGAGCATTCATTCAGAAGGATAAAATTTAAGACTAAAG
>NW_019718272.1:901057-937024 GCF_002891405.2 Cryptotermes secundus
CTCGTGCTAACTTTGTAATTGGCCTCTGGGCTGTTAAGTTATTGCACGTAAATAAACATGAATTGAATTGAATTGAATTGAATTATTATTACTACTATTACTATTATTATTATTATTGTTATTGTTATTATTATTATTATTATCCTTATTATTATTGCTAGGCAACAACCGCTAAATAAGCAAATACAGAGCCGTTGCTAAGTAACGACTCGACACACAAGAATGTTTCTACGAACGTAACGGTTTCACGGCAAAAGTTGGATACAACAATAATGAAAAGAGGCGTCTTCTACACGGTCATTGTCGAGATGTTATAAGTAGGACAAGTTTAGAATCAATCAGTCAGTAGACAGTTGCTGTAGCTGAGGCCGGGGTTCGTTCGGGAACCCAAAGGAAAGGGAACGTCCGAGGTTATAAGCCGCTATCTGAAGACTGGTGAAGACACAGCAGGTTGAGCAGACTTAGGTGCGTGCTCTAGTGAACTGTAAAGTGTGTGAATTGGTGAAACGATTGTGATAAACTTGCTGTAACAGATCCGTAAGAGTTCAATAAATAAAATTATCAATTCAGGCCCCGTATATAGTCATTCAATCACATGACAATACTATTATTGTTGTTATTATTGTTGCTGTTGTTCAAATACGAAGCAGTATCAGTGAAATCACATTTTTAATCACTCATTCATAGCAGGAAACGTCTCGAAGCAAGTGTTCTCAATGAAGTTTATAAAAACAAAATTGCATTTCTTCCGGATGCCATTAGTCTACAGAGTGCTACAACGTCAATCAGACAATTTAATGTGCACCTTCAAGATTAGTCCCCCAGTAAGACGTGTTTCGCATTAAAGTAATCCTCAGATGAATCACTATCTTCAGCAATGAGTAACTTCGCTAGCTGACAGATTTCACTCATAGTGACAAATTACTGGTAGCGTATTTCATTTTAATTTATATTAGTACTGAGACTGTTTAGACATCTCCTTGTACATCTGGAGACTTTTCTCGTGTCTCTTGTAGATCTTATTTACTTGTAGTCTTATTAATTTTACTTTTAAAATCGTATATAAACACCATAATACATTAATTATTCCAAATAGAGTAATCCTTCACTGACAGAACGACTACATACTCGTACAAGTAAGTAAGTAAAGCTACCTCTGTACCAGGCCGTGAAGGCCCATAGGGTTGTGAGACGTTGAGGGTCCCACATTATCCAGACAATCGGCTCAAAGATGGCTGTAAGGTTGTCAGCCTTACGCGCCGGCCGCGCTTTCCTCCCAATGAAAATTATTTAATTAATTCCTGGTGCTCATTTCTGTTAAGAGGCTGAGTCGACTCCAGGGTCATAGTGCGGCTGGAAGGATTAAGTCAATTGAAAAAAATTCAATGACCTCATTGGGACTTGAACCCGCGACCTTCTGGTTTGTAGTATAACCCCTCAACCAACTACGCTACCGCGTGCCCCAGACACTCGTACATAATGACAAAAAGAAATTAATGTAGTGATGCTTAATTAAGCAGAGGAGCGTTACCTTAAGCCCTATCTAAAAATAAGAACACACAGAGATAACCTATGGTTGCGCGGATACAGGAAGGGGAGTTGAAATCAATCGATATCTTAGCATTGGCACTAGACGTACATGAAGGGTCAAGCTCCGGTCATCTGTACTTCCCCTGAAAGAGTTCTGATATTACACAAGAGACAGGCATTCCCAGACGCGACAGAGAAAAATCCCTACAGGCCGACCAGGCATGTTGACAATTCAGCCTGCTTTGTTATTGCTCCTATCAAGTAAGTACATCGCAAATCAGTAATCTAGAATGAATGATAGGAATGAAGTAATTTCAGAGGTAGAAACCGCATCACACGAATTAATCAAATTAGCTAGAGATTATATTTACTTTTTTATTTACAGCTTATATAACGGTGTTGCATCTCGAACTATCCAGCCTTTAGTGGTGACAAGACTCGTGAATAACGAATGCGGAAGAAGAAGCAGCAGTGACCAATAGAGTTTCTGTGCCGGACATTTCCTGAAAGGACTAAGGAACATCACGGGCCGCGCCATAGCTCAAGCGGTTAGTCGCTGGCTTCCCACCGCGGCGGCCCGGATTCGATCCCGAGTCTGGTCAAGTGGGATTTGTAGTGGACAAAATGGCGCTGGTGATGCTTTAGAGAAATGAAGTCTGCAATCTTTACATAAACGGAGACATCACCTTGATGCACTTCTTCTTGTTCAGGTCTTTCGTGGTCTTAAATCCTGCGCTTCTCTTTTGGAAAATGTTAGCCCAGCAATCTTAGGGACTTCTCATTGTTTGGTGTTTGTCCCTCTAATAAACACTGTCCTTCTGCTCGGTGCGCCTATGCTGCCAACGCGGTGGGTAAAGATCTCGACATATTTGCAATCGGAACAGTTTCTGTCAATGACACTGAACCTAAAATTGTTAATAATATTTGTTAATGATACTCTTAATATTACTTCTGTGTATGTGGTCTTATTTTGTTGTTCTCTCCTGTTAACGTTAACTTTATTTTTCTTGGCATTATTATTAATCTATTGTCATTATGTAGACTCTCAAACTTTGTATTTGTTTTTTAATTATTTTTATGTAATACTATGTACTCATGCTAACCTTTTAATTGGCCTCTGTGCTGTTAAGTTGTACGTAATTAAACATTAATTGAATTGATTTAAATTAGGATGTTGAGCTGCCACACGAATAAATAAGAATTAATTGGGTTATTATTATTATTATTATTAACTTCTATGTGTGTATGTATGTGTATTGTCCTTTCTCATCACATAATGGAATAACCATTCGAAATGTACTTATTTCATTTTTCTCGCCTGTTAAAGCTAACTTACTTTTTTCTTCTTTTCTTTTCTTGAAATTGTTACTAATTTATTGATATTGTATAGACTGTCATATTTTTTATTTTGCCCTTTAATTTTTGTGTATTTCTATGTACTCGTGCTAACTTTGTAATTGGCCACTGCGCTGTTAAGTTTGCACATAAATGAACACGAATTGAATTGAATTAAATTATTATTATTATTTAGAGTGTTATTGGATTAGTGTTTCATTAACTACAAATTTGTATACGTCGGCTAACTTTAATTTTCTTATGTAATTGGTTTTAATTTATTGACTTTTTATTAATTTCATGCTATCACTCCCAGTTGTCTTATCTTAGTATTTAGTTACTAACAGTATTAACAACACTCGTAATAATTCATAAATGTATGTATATATTTAAGTCTTCTTTAGACTTATGCTCACACATTTATTTCTGTTATATTTGTATTTTGTTTCAATTATTTTTCTGTACCTTATATATTCGTGCTAACTTTGTAATTGGCCACTGTGCTGTTAAGCTATTGCACGTAAATAAACATGAATTGAATTGAATTGAATTATTGTATGCTGCTCTATTTGAAACTCAAATTCTCACATTCTGGCTTTGTCTGTGTATGTTTGCTTCTGTATCTTATTTATGCGGTGTAATTAATATAGACTACAATTTTTGTATTTTGTTTTTTAATTATTTTTGTGTATTTCTCTATTCGTGCTAGCTTTGTAATTAGCCTCTGTGCTGTTAAGTTTGCACGTAAATAAACACGAATTGAATTGAATAATTTAAAATATTAAAATAATAAAGGGTCGTTGTTTACATTCCCTACAGAACGGACAATACACTGTAAGATGAGGCACCGACTAAACAATTAACATCAATTTACTGCATCTATATCACGAGCCTCCTATACAATATTATATACAAAAAATATAGAATATTCCAATTTTTCCGTGGGAACGCAACGAAATTACAAAACCAACGACTGATTCGATGATATAAAACATAAATTTTATTCTTGTTTTATACTATAACTTCTGTTTTATATAATCTGATTTATTGTATTTTTACGTCAAGTGTTTTATATAATTAATAGTATTGTATCCAATTTTACTAGTAATGCAGTTTAGTGGTGTATATATATGTTAACCGTGTATTTGCCTGATGATGGCTATTGATAGCCGAAACATGTAGCAGAGCCGAAACTAAGCACTGATCTTGATATCTGTTGTGTTGTGACGGTTGTAATAAAGAGGTTGTATATTGTAGCACAACAGGATGCATGAAATGAAAAAAATAGTTTATCACAAGGAAAAAATTTAGAAATACGTATATTAATAAAAATTAGTCTTTACCTTCATATCGCAAGATATATCTCTATAATAGAAAGATTCCTATTGATTCGAGACACTTGAATATAAACAATGTACTCTACAGTTTGTGTTTCATGCTGTCTAGAAGATATACCGTATGTCAACAAATTGTTAGCGCCATGTGGCTAATGATGTAAGCTTCACAATTTCTCTCCTTTTTGAGGACAGGCAGATAAAAGTAAATACATTGTTCTCTTACATTTTTCCGCTATTCAGGGTTTTGTAACTTGTAATTTCTGTAGGAAGTGGAGACAAAGAACTATTTTTTTGTCCTGTACCATTTCTGCCTCCAACTTAAAGTTTACCATGGCGCAGCATGATAAACATAACAGTTGACACACACATTTCTTAAGCTTTTTATATCAAACCTTTTAAAGTTGCATTCCTGTTTCTAAAAAGTAAGTGCTCTCCTGGACGATTTGCTCTTTACATTATTGTTCAGTATTGTAAAAAGTAAGGAACATAATACAAACAATTTATTCGCTCTCTACACAATTTCTTTTCAGCTTCTTCCATTTTTCTGATGAGTATTAGATGAATTTAGGACGATATTTCCGGCGTTTTAAAGGTTCTTATTGCCTCAATCTTCAGGGTCCATCCTGAAGATGAAGGCGGGATGTGCCTCTGAAACTTTGGCAACCTCATCTACAACCACACCGTATAAAACCCCAGAATAGAATTAACGTCAATAATTAATTATCATGAAAGCCTAAGGTCTGTAACGAAATGAACTTCGTTCTTTGAATTTGTTCTGTTGCCCCTTTAAGAGAGGGGCACGCGGTAGCGTAGTTGGTTGAGGCACTGTGCTACAAGCAGGAAGGTCGAGGGATCGAATCCCGATGAGGTGGATTTTTTCAATTTATCTAATTCTTCCAGCCGCACTATGACCCTGGGGTCGACTCAGATTCTAAGAGAAATGAGTACCAGGAATATTCTTGGGGGTAAAGGGCGGATGGTGGGTAAAGCTGACAACCTTACCGCCATCTATGAGCCGATTGTCTAGAAAATGTGGGAACCTCAACATCAACGGGCCTCCACGGCCTGTTACAGGGATACCTTTACTTTACTTTACCCCTTTAAGAGATGCATGGACACAGCTTACACGGACCCAATACATGACGGTTTTGACAGTTTATGTCGATGCAATCAAACACTTCGCTTCCCGAATGCGAAGAAATGTTCTCTGACTATACTACGGCCCACAGTATCGGTAAAGAGATATATCTGACTGTCCAGCAATTCAACACAAATTAGCCAGAACAAAACTAAGATGACAGAAAGAGCACAGACAATTATTGGACACAAAATCGATAGTACCAAGGTGCTGAGGCAGTGGGCGCTACTGAGACGCGTCTGGGCAGGTCTGCTTCAGAACGGCGAGCTACAGTATTGGCATTTGACCCTTAAGGGAAAGTTTTTATTGGCTTGCTTAATCCTTATTACTTCCTAGAGAGCCAAAGTTTTGGTTGGTGAAGCGGAAAGCATCCTCTGATATAAGCTCATTAGTAGTACTGATAGTTAGGTGCCGTTCTATCCATATTCCTAATGCGCCGGGAGTGGGCCCGTCTAGCATGGAAGCTACAGGAAGTGAAGATACTTGTCCTTTGCTGCTTATAGGCCTACTGCAAAGCCCAATTAGAGGATTTGTTATCCAGTACCCAATTAGGACAAAAATATCAAATTTAAACAACACTGGTGTTTCCAGAGTATACAAAATTTTAATCATTATCGTCATCATCATCATCAATGGCTCTACAGCCTTTTGTTGGGACCTGGCCTCTTCTTTAATTTCGTAATCTTTTTTTACATAGACGGTAGGTCTCCTTGGACGAGCGATCAGCCCGTCGCAAGGCCGCTGTCTACACACAGGACAACATAAACACAGAATAAACGCACCACAGATACCCATGCCTTGATTGGGAATCGAACTCACGATCCCAGCGTTTGAGAGAGCGAAGGCAGTTCATGCCTTAGACCGCGAAGCCACTGTGATAGACACATAACATTTTATCTGCCAAAATTATTCAGATACGAGAGAAAGTCAAGAAATAAATTACGTTATGTTCTTCTGTCATGAACTGAGATACTGAGAATATAAGCAATAAATACATAAGATTCTTAAAAATACGTCCGACCGTTTGACATTATTATACGGCGGAAAGACACATGCGAACTCATTGTAAAGTCGGTAAATTTTTCATTTTAAAACAAAAGATGTGTTAGAAATTGCGTTATTTAAAACATTAATTTCATTAATGACTAAAACTTTTATCGGAAACAAAAATATAAATTCTATTTCCTTAGCTGGAAATCCGTCAGTTGCGATAGACGATAGAACCTGGTACATCAAAGCTACGAGTATAATCTAATGTGACGGCCCAGTGGTTAACACTTCTCCTTCGTATTCTGGAGGTCACAGATCCGAATCTCAGCTCCGAAACCTGCTACTGTGATGGAGGCTTATAGACTTTCGCATTTACATCGCGGAAATAGTACGACAATATCCTGTGTAACTCACGCGGTTGGAAAGGCTTGGAAGCTAATCTCAAGAATGACTGAATCAACATCAGGACTACAGATCAAACACGTTAATGAAGAAAGCAGTCTTCTGGGATGTGGCGCCGTGTAGATATTGCGTTAACCGACGTTTCGGGGGAACGTATTGTCTCCATCTTCAGGGTAGAAGAGAAGAAGAAATCCGAAAGCGAACCAGCATGAACAGGTGCAAGAGACTGACACTCAGTCAGTCAGTCCATCCTGAACATGGAGGCGATACGTTCTTCCGAAACGTCGGTTAATACAATATTTACACGGCGCCATATCCCAGAAAACTGCTTTCTTCATAGTCACCGCCGTGACTTATTTTGGACTCTATCCATCGTCTGGGATACATAAGACAAAACACCACAACGTTTCGGAGACTGAATCTGTCTCCGTCCTCAGGTGGATGGGGCAGGATAGACCTACTCAGTTGGGCCCGTTAGAAAGAGCTAGTCTCAATCACTGGACACATAGAGTTTCGTGATTTTCTGTAAATTTTTACTCGTGTTAATCCTGAGCAAATCTGTCATATACATCGTGGAATTAGGTACGTCTACTCGTTGGGTTTTTTAACAATAATATCACAGGAAACAATGCTCCAGTGATTATGTTAATTGTATGATGTTGCTTCACACCGCTAAAAGAAGAGGAATCGAAGAATTTGGAACTTTCTAATGTATCCAATGAATTTCTATTTCATATGATCGTAAGCTAAGCTAATTTCTACATGTGGATTCAGAGTTCCAGATTCTTAATTCGAGAACAAATACTTTTAACTTACAACCGCATGATAATGCGTATTGATCATTCTGTTCCTTCATGCATAACAAGAACCCGCTCCGTTCTGAGTACCTGATGTATCTGCAAACATCCCTTCACTGCTGATAAAATGATTCCTTCTTACGCAATGTGGAAACAGGGTCTAACAGAGGATATAAAGCAGACGAAAAGAAGAAGCATTACCCGTTCAGAGCTGTAATGAAACTTACGTCACAGTAATGGCGGGTCTCATTACTTACTCGTAGAGAGGTTCAAACAGATTTGCAAGGAAATAGTAGGCTATAAATTTCAGTGCCTCACTTACCCCTTAAAGTATTAAAATTACACTTAATATAAATTCATTGGCCGGTCACGGTAGCCGAGCCGAGCACTGTCTTCGCTAGCTCGGAAGCCGAGATCGTGGGTTCGAATCCCACCCAGGGCATGGATGTTTGTGTGCGTTTTTCTGTGTTGGTCTACAGGTAGAGGCCTTGCGACGAGCTGATCACTCGCCCAAGGAGTCCTACCGAATGAGTAAGATCTAGAAAAACCGAAGTGAACGGAGAAGTTCATAGAGGTAGGCCTAGGCCCACTGGGGCTGTAGTGCCAAGGGGAAAAATAAATTCATTAATTACTTAACGAAGCTGTATCAACTACAGAGATTAACGAAACACTACGTGAATAACAATATACATTTATCAGGAAATATCTGTGAAGAAAGCGGTTTTGACCGATATTAAGGCAATACAAAATACACTCCTTCAGGAATTGAGGAAAACCACGAAAACTTTCAGTGCCCTAGCCTAGATTCGAGTCGTGTAACTAACGAACACAAACCAGGCTTTGTAGGATGTTAAGTCTGGAAATCAAGTACTATGCATCCATAAGCCTTTGTCACAATGATTGTAGTTAGTAGGTCGACTTACTGAATAAGTACGCTAAGGCGACAGAACAAGTGGGATAATTTGCTGAAGTGACTAAGACAGTCGTTGCATTGGCACTTATGAATATCATCTTTGAAAGTCTTCAATCGACAAATTTTAAGTAAGCAGTCATACTGACGCTTGACATAGAGCAAGCAAAACATAAACGCAAATATTGCAAGACACCAGTTCTGAGACCCTCAGGTCCAATTTAAATGTCTACCTCTGACGCTAAAAATGGGGAACACATGCAATGTATTAAAGGTGTGTTATTTAATCTGTATAGAGCGGGCTGAAATATTTTATATACGTAGAAAAATTATGCAACTCATTTTATATATTTAACTGTCTGGGTGTTTAAAAAGATGACACTATTTTAACACAATAACCTTCATTAACGAAACTGACTTCATACAACAGATTGGTTATACATTATCCGAGAAAAGTTTAAGGCCAAGACTGAGCATAGCTGTTCAGACGTTACGTTAACATAACGTACTCCGCGCTCTATCGCCTTCAAACAAGCTTCAATGACTATGAAGATTGTTTCCCTTTAAAAATAACAACAACAAAAAATAGCATTCGCTTCTTCTGCGTGTAAGGGTGATTCGTTTCAAGAGAGATATGCATATACAACCTCTACCCACCTCTTAAATCCCGGGGATTGTTTCTGTACCCTTTACGTTTTGTGATTAGGTCCTTGCGTGTTGTTCTTGCAAAGATGTTAGTGCTTGCATTACAGACCAGCTTAGCACTTGAGAATCCTGTAGCTGCCTCTGCTCCTCTTCCCGACGTCCACTGTGCTTTCAGCTATTCTAAAACTATTGTGATATTATTTCTGCTTCCACAGAGAATTTTAGTGGAAACCAATGCCCGATTCAGACATGAGAGATTAATGCTGTAAAAGCAGGCTTTGTTTAATGAAGTGGCTGAGGACGCTGTAGTGAAGTGCAATACGTTCCCCGAGATATTACTCTGCTAGCTTTGCGAATGCAATGGATTTGAAATATGACACACTCTCCGATAAAGATAAGATCAGTAATAACAATATGGTGGGCGCGCGAACTTGTAAGATGCGAGCGATAATATGCATTTACTTCAGAGTTGATAATACGAGTATATCTTGGAAGAATACACAAATTATTAAATATACTCTTTTACGGTCGTTGCTGATATTAATTTTGCAGCACACACCGTGTGCAAGTGGGCAGTAACGCCGATGTTTCAGAGGTACTGCTGTCTCCATTTTCAGGGTCGGAATAGAAGGAATGCACATACTGTTCCTGTATCCTCTGTAAAATATAAAAAATATTTTGGCCATGCGAAAATTTTCTTTAGCTTTTCAGTTTCATGGCAATAAGTTATGAACTACTGGAGTCATGCATCTTAAATGTGGAATGTAAATGAATCATAAATATGCCTACGAGTTATGTATGAAGTAGTTTTGTACGGTTCCACCAACTTAAGACCAAAATCTGAACATTTATTGCCGTGAAAACATACAACCTTATTTACTCTTTGTAAGGAACTTTCCACCTTTAATTTAGCTTACGTGTTTTGCAACATGCGACGGTGCTGGAATTTCAAAATATTAATTCTACGAAATATGGGGCCCAGGATAGCGCAGTCGGTATAGCCACTGGTTACGAGCTGTATGACCGAGGGTTCGGAGTTCGTGTCTCGGTAGGGTCAAGAATTTCTCTTCTCTACTTCGTCCAGACCGACTCGGTAACCCACCCAGCCTCCTATCGAAAGGTTACCGGGGGTTCTTTCCCAGGGGGTAAAGCGGCCGGAAAATGAAGCTGACCAGTTACCTACAACTAGTGTCGAGGCCAAGAAAATGTGGATCTATACATCCACTCTCCCGTATGCCTTCATGGCGTAGTGCTTAATGAGTTGAGCACAGGGACAACTTTACTTTTAACTTCTTTTCTTTCCCCCTTGGCACTAGAGCCCCAGTGGGCCTAGGCCTACTGGCACTATAGCCCCAGTGGGCCTAGGCCTACCTCCATGAACTTCTCCGTTCACTTCGGTTTTTCTAGATCTTACACATACGGTAGGACTCCTTGGGCGGGTGATCAGCTCGTCGCAAGGCCTCTACCTGTACACAAACACAGAAAAACGCACACAAACATCCATGCCCTGAGTGGGATTCGAACCCACGATCCCGGCTTCCGAGCGAGCGAAGACAGTGCATTCCTTAGACCGCTCGGCTACCGTGAACTTTTAACTTTTACTTTTGAGAATACCCGAAAATGGTGAATATAGAATAACCAAGTGATATGGTGATTTATAAATAGAAAGTTTGAGGCATCCTAATGAAGAGTGCGTGGTACATCATACTTCTCTACAGAATATTCTTGTAGGTTTGACCCAAAAAAACAGAAGTCAGATGCCGTAAAAACATTAATTACTTACTCATGGAGCTGACCCTTCTTGAGGAGCCGCCAATTCTGCAGCTACTCAAGAATTACCTAGTATTTTATGCAAACCGAAGGTTCATTACCGTCTTCATAAGAGCCATCCACTGGTCCCTATCCTGAGCCAGTTCAATCCAATCCCATCCTACTTCTCTGAGATCCATTCGACCGTGAAAACATTACAAGAGATTAATCAATATTCCCAATATAAGGATGTCCAGTAATTTTCTACTGCTTCATCCTCTCACCAATAGCGACCAAGCTGTGTTGTGACCCAAAGGCTGTCGATAATGGTGAGACAGAGAAGAAGGCAGAAAATATGTTTTATGAGGACATATATGAAAGGCCAATTGACGTCCACACGCGAGCCAGCCGTTCGTAATCCTCACGAAGTACAGCTCACTTGTCACTAGCAGGGAAACTGCAGGTGCACGAACCATAGGACAAGCTGGTATGTGACTCATATATTCAAATGTACACAAAGATGATGTGATTATTCAGTTTCGTTCAAAATAGCGTGTTCTGTCAGTCTATCGACACTTCTAAGCCACCGGCTGAATTGGACTAGAGCAGGGTTTTTAACAATTCATTAACAAGGTTACGTAAAGTGATAAACAGAACTTTCCGTTTTGTCGCTTATATTTCCATGATGCTTCAGCTTTTGGCATCATAAAAGAAGGGCAATCCACAAATAGATGAACGCAAAAGTACGGCCCTGTCACTTCGTTCCTGTCACCATAAAAGCGTATACGAGATGCAAAAAGTGAACCCCGTAATTATGTAGGCATAAATTATCATCAACCATTAATTCACTTGGTCTTATAGCCCTTTCTTTGACTTTGGTTGCTTTTTCAGTTCCTTAATCTTTTTACACAGTCGGTAGGACACCTTGCACGGAGGATCAGCCCGTCACAAGGCCGGTACCTAGACATATATCAACACAAACAGAATAAATGCACACAGACATCTATGCTATTCCCCATGCCCTTACAGCTGAAGACCTGCATTCCCTAACGACTATGTCAGGATTGTATTGCTATGCCGCTGGTTGCTTCTTAGCCAGGGCCCAGGACCTCCTTCCTGAGACTGTTAACCGCTCGACGGACTTCGCTGTCTCAAGAAACATTCGCTTGTCTCGTTGGCTCTTGTGATACAGCCTCGGGACGGACCCAACAGAAAACACCTCTTCCAACAGTTCTCCTGTTTTTGCGTGACGTCACTGCTGTAGCGGATAAGTGTTTACTGTGTCATCCAATAGCAACGGATGACGTATTTGGTGACGCGGCCTGACGTGTTCAGTTCTTGCATGAAAGCATGGTCGCGATCATGTGACGTCCACCGATCCTCTACCTTACAACGGATGTTTCTACAGAGCCGTTGCCAAGCAACGACCATCTATACTGGCTTTATAATTCCGGATCTCAGCTGACATGTGGCAATATCAACATAAAATCTCTTAAACTAATTTAAATATTTAGATAGTAAATGCATCACACTGTGCACACTTCCATATTTATACTTATCGTAAGGGTCAGAAAGGAAACTTTGTACAGTACTACACACATAAAACGACTGGTCTTGAGTTTACTGTATCTCAGTATAATTCACAATCATATTTAATTAAGTTACATGTCGCGGTTTCAAGCAACACAACAGACCCTTGTAAATCGAAACTAAAGAAGGCTTTAAAACAGATTTACACAGCCTAAAAAATGCAAAAATATCGAAGAAATACTAGTGCACTTGGATTCACTCAATTTGATTCATGATGCGGGTGCTGAACTGTAGCCAAATATTTTTCTGTTTCTTGAAATCTTAGCTAGCTAAGGTCCTCAACAAGAAACTACGCTTCCTTGACGAGTCAGGGAGACTGCTAGTTCGGATACACTGAGACCCGCATCTCGCGTGTTCCTTCTTTCGTGACGTTCGGAGAACGGATGCTGTCCGTCATCCACTGGACGATCTAATAAGCAACTGCACTGGGTATACAAAAACATGTTCAACTCTGTTATGATTTTAAACATTTCGTCTACTGCACTTTTTGTTATAATACCAGTGTTTATTTTGCAGTTCCATACAGACTCGGTATTCTCTTTCAAAGAACACGAACTGCACTATACTATTAATCACCGGCTTTGTAGTCTCATTTCTTACATCATAAGCTGTTTCCTAGTTTCGGTTTAAAATATGAAAGTTACACTTTTATTTAAATATATTACAATATTATAACAATCGGTTCAGCTCAAACTGCTACTGGCAATGTGGGCTAAGTCACAAGTGTGCGACAGTGTGTATAAGCATATTTACTTGCTAGCATCCAGTTCAGAACTTTTCGGCTTCCGGTCTCCTCCCCGCAAGCACATAGATTAAAATATTCGAAACTATAATTTCGCCTGTTGTTTCGTATAGGTGTGAAGCTTGGTCTCTCTCATTAAGGGAAGATTATGAACTGAGTCTCTGAAAATAGGTTGCTGAAGGGAATATTGAGATATAAGGAGGGGAAGTAATAGGAGTCAGGAGAAAACTGCATAATGTAGAAGTCCATAATTTGTACTCTTTGTTAAAAGTTACTGCCAGCGTTGTACCAACTTTAGCGGTTAGAGGGTGTCGCGTGGTCAGCGCAATGAATCCTCTCGGCCGTTGACACTAACTTCGAAAACAAGCGGAGGTCGCTCAGTCGGTATAGTTCGATTGCGGACTCAAGCCACGGAGTTTTTTTTGTTTGTTTGTTAAATATCATTAGGATGATGAAATAAAAGAAAGTTGGGCGAGTATGGCATGCAGCACGCATGAGAACTTGAGAATATATACACAATTTTAGTCTTAGAACCTATATTATTATAGCGTTAATTGAGAATATACGTACAGCCTTGCATTCTCCTTGTGTTTCATTCAAAATTTCAAAACCAAGATATCAGGAAAAGGAAATCCTTAAACGGCAATGATCTTGTAGATTGAAAAAGATATAATATACAAAAAAATCACATTATTTTACCCTGTTAACTTTATGTCGCACTAAAATACTTACTACTCATTAAGGACACATGTGTTTTCCTATGTACACCTTATCAATAAGTTTCAATTATGAGTATCTTATTTTTTCACGTTCTGTCGCCTTTACAAAACAGGCAATAGTTTGATTTGATCTTTGCATCAGGTACAATTTACATACAAAATCTGAAAATAAAAAAAGAATCGTCAAGCAGTTGTCTCAGTCGGTTAACATTATATTTTATCTTCATTTATTGAAGAGTTTCGGAGGAGACAAATGCAGACAGACAGCTAAGAGAAACATGTTTTTATATGGTAACAGGGCAGACCGCCACAACGCAGCCTTCTAAGGAGAGCTTTTAGAATTAACTGCGGCAAATACGTAATATAATTTCGTGGCAAATTTGCATTGTCGTATAATGCGCAGTCACTAATTCGACTGCATTAGCTTATATGTGTTAGATGAGCCTAAATCTTAACTGCGCTGAGATTATATTGGATATCTTGCAAAAAAATATATATAATAGCCTACACACTACCTTTCGGGAGTTTCTGTTTTATCACTTAGAAAAGGACTCCTCAAAACGTTGTGTGCATCAGGGACAGTGGAACATGTCTAGTCATAATTACAGAGCACCACATCAACTATTTTCTCGGGTGTTTAAAGAAGCAATGAATAATTTAAACCCACGAAAGACTTAGGGTTCTCTTGTCGATGGCTATGGAGGTTATCAATTTGTGTGATGTGAGTCTACTAGTTACTTACCATGATTCGAAGGAAACTTCTATTTCCATTTTCAAGGTATTAAGAAACAAGACTTGAAGATCTGCTACCGTGTTATAGACTTATTTTAACAATAAAGGCCGCGCCATAGCTCAAGCGGTTAGTCGCTGGCTTCCCACTGCGGTGGCCCGGGTTCGGTTCCGGATCTGGTCAAGTGGAATTTGTGGTGGACAAAGTGGGGCTGGGGCAGGTTTTCTCCAAGTACTTCGGTTTCCCCTGCCAATCTTCATTCCACCAATTGCTCCCCACTCACCCTCACCTATCATCTTGGGCTGGTACAATAGGCCAGAAGTGGCCGCAGTACAAGGAACATAGTCCCACCCCACTAGAAATAAAAGAATACTTTAACAATAAACAATAATCAAAGACTACATTTTAAGGACAATTTCCTGTTCATCCTTGTTAAAATATAACGAAGAAAGCGTTTACTTATTTGCCTCTCTCTTGTGTCTATCGGATTTCGTTCTAATTAACTCTTGGAGGAAATATAAATTATAATCGTTGTTCATTCAATGTAATATTCCGACGTAAATCAAATTACTCCACTTGACGGAAATTAATTCCTTCTCTTCGCTTCCTTTCCTCACGACGAACTTGGTGGAATGAAACTGACGGCACAAATATTAAAGAAACTTTCACCTCAACCCTGCTGCTTCCGGTATCAAGTTCGCGGTGTGGTTACATAAGCGATTACTACCAGAACCCCGCCTATCAATATTCCAAGTAGCAGTGACTGGTATACCTTTGTGACACCGCTTGAAGCTTTAACAGTTAAGGTGAACCTGGCTGCGCCATAGCTCAAGCGGTTAGTCGCTGGCTTCCTACCACGGCGGCCCGGGTTCGGTCCCGGGTCTGGTCAAGTGGGATTTGTGGTGGACAAAGTGGCGCTGGAGCAGGTTTTCTCCGAGTACTCCGGTTTCCCCTGCCAATCTTCATTCCACCAATTGCTCCACAATCACCCTCACCTATCATCTGGGGCTGGTACAATAGGCCAGAAGTGGCCACAGTACAAGGGACTTAGTCCCACCCCACTAGCAATAAAATAAATTAAGGTGAACCTTCATTATTAGAACATGGAAAGGAGCTACTTCTTGACTGGTTTAACGTGGGGATATTAACTTCAGATGGTTGCATCGTCGAATGAGGTGCTGAAGTTATCGGCAGGGAACTGGAAGGAAAGTTTGTTCTATTCCGTCATGTACCTAAGGAAATCGGTAAGGGCCGGGGCAACACTAGCACACAAAATGCGGCCGTTGTAACTAACGTCGTGACGTCCGTTGTATAAATAAACAAGAGAGACGAATGTTACGCTTTCTTCTGGCTCCATTTCAGACAAAAAACTACACACCACATTCTGGAACTGTGTGGTGTCCTCAGCAACGTTCTTCATAAAGTACGTTCGTTGCAAAGGACGTACTTCGTGCGCTCTTGTGGCCCCAGCCTTAACTGTAAATATATGGAACATTGGAGACCTGATGAAACACAAGCAGCGTCAGATACTATTAATGGTGAAAACTTTAAATCTCTTCCATGTTAATGTGTTAATGACTTAATCAATCAATTGTAATAATAATAATAAGTGTAACTAACATAACCATAATTTGCAGGAACTCGATGTTTCGTAGTGTTTTCGAAGTTGGTCTCTACTGTTCTCGGCATATACATGCAATGGTGACATACAGAGTGAACCAAAAGTAGAATTACAGGTTTTAAATGATGATGTGAACTGAGAATTTTCTGGTTTTACGAGGTTAATAGCACATGGGTACGCGAGGTTGTGACCTGCATGTGAGACAGAGAGAGATGTAAATAGTGCATCCACCACGGCCTTCGCTTGTTCAAACAATTTTTAAAAAATATACAAAATAATATGTAATATTGCTACACCTTGCACATATCGTTATCCAAGCTGAGAGAAAAATACTCCTGTAACAAAGAATTTTATGTTTCACAAATAATGTTTAAACTTTGTGTTTCCCAATAGCGTGTACTAACAATGATTAATAATATTCCTATTCTTCTTCAAATTTGTTTTAAGTATTTCAAAATGAAGTCAATTTGGGCAAAAAATTAATTCACAATACGAGCATATTTAATAGACAGATCTACATAAAAAAGCGAGAATGAAGACATTTGAAATTTAAACACACTCCGAACCGAAATGAGCCATTTGTTTGTGACATCTATGGGTACCTATAGAAAAGAATTTTCGTGGTGTACCCTACTGCAGCATGTCTGAGGTTCTTGTAGTGCTGCGAAAGAGAATGTGGTTTCATCTTCTAAATACCATGTCAAAACTTTGTCAAGTATGCATGAATGAGATGAAGTGGCTGTAGCGTTAGTATCACTCATAATAACAAGCCTGGTTTACCATGAAATCTTAGTCTCATAATAGACTCAGTTGTTAAGTGCGCTGGTATAATGTCGACATAAAGATAGCTCAGAGATACGGGCAACCAGTATGCAAACGTTTCGCTTCGGGACTTCTATTCCACCAAGGATATAGGCCTACATATAACTGCTAAGAAAATTATTACAGGCTCCCAGCGCAATGGTATTATAACAACCATTCAGCATCCGTTCTTTGTCTGGTTCGCTGCATGGATGGCCGAGAATGAAGTTCATCAGAGGAAAATGATTATTCGATCTTTCTGTTCCACTGTGCTAGTTCAAGCCCCGGCTCTCTCTTCCATATTTGGGAAAGTGAGCTATGATGCGAAACCTGGTCACTGGCCTATCTTATAATGTTTCTCAGCTCATGCAGAAAATTATTACTTAATATCTGAAAATAAAATTATGATCCCTTTTTTAGAATTCTATATAAATCATACTATAATCATTTCAAACATTAGTCACTGTCACTGAGAAGACATCTGTTGAACTGAAAAAAATCTCTCTGAAGTTACGGACAAATTAAAACACGGCTATCTGAGGAGATATATGGGTTCCAGTCAACTGGATCAAAGAGAATGAATTCTGTAGAACACCTACGCATGCAGCAATTAAATTACAATGAAAAATTCTAAGGAGTTAATTAAAGTTCCATAAAAGTCGTTTACGCTCTAAAATAAGAAGATAAATCAGACGCTGTAGCAATGAAAGACTGAAGAAATAATTCATTATATAATATTTTGAAAAATTAAAACTTCAGCGTATGCATTTAAACTGATTGCAGGCCGCCATGTATAAAGCGAATAAGAGGTCGTAAACAGTTCGGATGCGCTTGTAGCATGACATGTTACTTGCCTCGTGTATTCTAAAGAGTCTTAGAACATATCTGTTTCCAATTACGTTAAACAGTTCTTACGTTATTTCCTTATCTGCTTCACACAGAAAAATGTGCGTCAAAAACCTGTTTAATACAAATGTCAGCGTCCTTTTCTTAACTTCCCTGAACTCGAGAGAAGAAACACGTGCTATTTGTGAAACTCGCCACTTCCACGTTTGTCGGTCTCAGTAGTGAACTCACTCTTTGAAGAGATTTCTACATGCAAATGCACATACTCAAGTTTCGAATAAACAGACAGGATGGGGTAAGAACCTGCTTGGCTGATTCCATCCAATCAATATAATTTTTCACACACACACAAATTCACGAAAAGAAAAAGAAGAAATGACAAGATAAATGAGATTTTTTCGTGAAGGCAGAAGAACTAATACAGCCTCTTGAAGCATGGCATGACAATGTACATAATGTTGCAGAAAGTATTTATCAAAGAGAGAATCCTAGACTCTCAAAAAAAAAAAACAAAAGCTCCCAAACGCAGTGCTTCTAAAAAGGAAATGGAGCGTAAATTGCCTACATTACTGCTTGTCCTACGAGGAAGATGTTTCTCTACGTATCAATGCAACCAGAATACATGAATGAGATGGGGATCAAAGAACGGCCTCTACAGTAACTGCACATTTTAAAACATACGCAAAGGTTGATCCTTTATTTAAAATAATAAAAGCGTTCAGTTACATTCGGTTAGTTTCAATAGCAGGTCTTTAAAACGCTCGCCAGCACAGTACCAGGACGCCTGAACGACAGAGTTCAGCCTACGAGACCTGTCACCCACAACGTTTTATGCACGATTTTTAGCCAAAGAGACGTTTCATTAATGAGATCTTTCACCTGGTCAAAAGAAACGTGAACCTATCCCTGTAAGATGTCGTAAAGACCCGTGAGACGTCGAGGCTCCCATATCTTCTAGACAATCGGCTCACAGATGACTGGAAGGTTGTCAGCCTTACGCGCCGGCCGGAAGATTCCTGGTACTCATTTCTGTTAGAGGCTGAGTCGACCCCAGGACCATAGTGCGGCTGGAAGGATTCGATAAATTGAAAAAATCCAATGACCTCATCGGGAATCTAACTCGCGACTTTCCGGATTTTAGCACAGTGCCTCAAGCAACTGCGCTACCCCTGAAGCGCTGCATTCCTGTACATGGTTACGGCTTGTATTGCTCAGCATTCATTTCATTTCTCATATAAGTACTGCATATGAGGTAATGAGGTTTATAGAATGACGTCTGCCTCTACGGATGTATGTCTTCATGTACGAGTATGTACATATGTATGCGCGCCCCGCTAGCGCCTTATCACTTGGACAGATTTCCTTTACATTCTTTTCCAAGAGTTTATACTGTACGATGGGGTACCCAAAAGAAACCGAACTAATTTTTTTGTGGGCAGAGCTTTTGTAGTACCGCGTTTTGCCGCTATGAGCGCATAGAGCTAACATTCCTGAGTCGATAAGCCGACTACCGTTGCTTCAGAAGGTAAGCACTAGTTTCGGCAGAGTTTATAGTGACAACAATTTTCTGTGATCGTCGTTTTTGCAATGGCTGATTTTCGTGAACAGCGTGCGGCGGTGAAATTCTGCTTTTTGCTCGGGAAAAGTGGAACAGAAACTCTTGAAATGTTAAAAACGGCGTACAAGGACGATGCTATGGGGAAAACTCAAGTGTTTGAGTGCTTTTCCCGTTTCAAAAATGGTGAAATGTCAATTGATGACAAACCTCGTTCTGGTCGTCCTTCCACGGCCGGAACACATGAAAATGTTGAAAAAATTCGTGAAATCATCAAGGAAGATCAACGACGGACCATTGAAGAAATTGTGGAGCTGTCGGGAGTGACTTGGAGCTCAGCGGCCAGATTTGTGGCAGTCGGGTGACTGGTTTTTCCATCATGACAATGCCCCTGCTCACACAGCCCTGTCTGTACGACAATTCTTGACAAAAAATGGTATGACCCCTGTTCCTCACCCTCCATACTCACCGGACCTTGCCCCGTGCGACTTTTTCTGTTTCTTCGAATGAAAAGAGACATGAAAGGAAAAAACGACGGAGGCGCTGTCAAGCATCTCAAAAGATGAATTTTGACAACGTTTTGAAAAATGGAATAAAAGACTAGGCAAGTGTATTAGTATAAGTGGAGAGTACTTTGAAGGGGATTGAAGGTTCGTGCTTAAAATTTGAATAAATAAGTTTAAAAAAATAAGTTCTGTTTCTTTTGGGTACCCCCTCGTATATCCCAGCTCCATGATCTATGAATCTGAATTTTCCAGCTCCAGGAAACTGGTCCCTACAGATAGACTCAAAAATACAAAGTATCGGTTTTCTCGAAAACGGTTCTAACAATTTCTTTCCATTTAGGGGCTTTAAAATTATGCTTACTTTAATAAGACAATATCAATTTCTCCAGAACTAAGAAAGGAATATTTCTAAATCGATACAGCATAATAAACAACTCGTGCAGATCACGCTGAGAAAATTATACTCTGTTCATATCTCATATATCTCTATTATGATCATCGTTGATAAATTTTAATATGTAAATATATATTATATTTTATGAATGAAATAGCACTTGGCAACAGAAAACATTAACTTGTTCAGACCGTGCGTCAGAAATTCTTCTAAGTAGATATGACTACTATCCAGCGATTTTTTAGATTAAAGGCAGCAGGAGCGTCAGCCTAATCACTCACTACCACACAGAAGCTTGAGAATACGTGAACCTCAAAATGGTGTTGTACCTAAAGGCTTGTTTTTTCATATGAAATCTCGTTTTCAGTAACTCCCGTTTTACAGGTTATATCAAACGGAATCTAATTCTATACAGAATCCTTAAGGTAGTAACTTTCAGCGTTAAGCATGGGAGAATTCACAAAGTTTGAACTCCTTGTTTGAAAATATCTGTCCACAGATAGGATCCTGAGAATAAAAAGGCGTTCTAGAGAAGAAATGGTGAACCGGCGAATCGAACTAATTTTCAATACTCCTGAAATTCCTGCAAAAGATGGTGGCCATTTCAATTTAATTCATATATAAAGACTGTTTTATGGACCTAGCAGATTTTCCTTCAATGTTTTCATACCTTTCCTCATTTTCCACTTACTAAAAAATCCTTTAAACATTCTGAACAAGAGACATAATGTGTTTAGAAACATATTCTTGAAAATGTAAATTTAATGTACGTTTTTATCAGAAATGATTACAGAATATCTGTAATTTACGACTACTATGTTACACATGAAATTATCCAGGAATTCATAACACAAACTGAAAGTAGCATAATATTAAAATATTACTCTGGAAGTAATAGATATGATATTAAATTAAGATTTATGAAAAGCCAGCCGTATATTAAAATTAATGTCAAAAATCCAATATTGTGCAAATGTAATTTTATGACTTCAGAGTTCCTCTGCATTTTGAAACAATATTACTTCCATCTGAGACTGATTCAACCCACAGAGTCATAGTGATTTCTACTGACAGCTTTACAGAGGAAGGGTTAAAACCGGTGCTTCGGGGGAAATGCAACATTCTGAGCTACAGAGAATTGAGGAAATTAGGAAAATATTTAAAATTGCAATTTATGAAACAAATGCTACTCCAGTTTATACAAACTTGCTGTGCTTACCACAAAGTTTTATTTTGTATGGTTAAATACAAATATTGTGATATGATATAATACTGTGTACGTGTGTAAGTTAAATATAGGTATATATAAATAGGACTTAAGATATAAAAACATTTCCCAGCATGAGACGGCTAGACGATGTTGCGAACGACCTGAAGAAGATGAAGGTGAGAAGATGGATAGAGAAGATGAGGAAAAGAGAACCGTGGAGACTGGTTTCAGAGGAGGCCAAGGCTCAACCAGGGCTGTAGCGCCGAGTAAGGTAGGTAAGAATACAGCTAGTGCGATCTGTGAAACAGCATTTTAACCCCGGAACTATAACATGTAGACACCCATGAAGAATCTGGCAGATCCTATGAGTTGTTAATATCACTGCTGATAACAGGAGTCCCCATTATACACCCACGTAGGAACCCTTAATTTCCTCCTGAACTAATCTTCCGTAAACATGTACCAAAGACATTGCATAGTTAAATATGTATACATTGCAGCCCTACTTCTGTAGTGCCTCGTGTATCATTGCCTTTCATTACCCGTAGCCTAATCATATGGAACTGAAAAGAATGTATCAATTAGCACAGAGCTTTCCGGGTGTGTAGCGCTAGTAATATCGGGTGCTTTGCACAAAATAGGCTTTGACTGGTAGCCAATTAATCGGTTCACAATTTGTTCTCAATGAAAATTTCAAGAGATAAACTTTTAATTTGCCGGTCACGGTAGCCGAGCGGTCTAATGCATGCACTGTCTTCGCTCGCTCGGAAGCAGGGATCGTGGGTTCGAATCCCACTTATGGCATGGATTTTTAGTTTGTGTGTGTGCGTTTTTCTGTGTTTGTGTACAGGTAGAGGCCTTGCGACGAGCTGATCACCAGCCCAAGGAGTCCTACCGAATGTGTAAGATCTAGAAAAACCCGAAGTGAACGGAGAAGTTCATGGAGGTAGGTCTAGGCCCAGTGGGGCTGTAGTGCCAAGGGGAAAAAAAGAAAAAAACTTTTAATTTACTGAGCATCGGAACCTTTTTCGGAAGTAGCATACAAAATGTTCACTAACGAGATAATCCTACAATCATTTCATTACTTACTCGTATAAATATACAGACTGAAACACTGGAAGAAGAAATGTCTGTTTTCTGGAATATAATGCCATATAATCCATTGAAAGTAAAACGATGTTTTGGAGAAAAATGTTGCCTTTATCTTCATGGATGAAAAGTAAGCGAAACAATAAACTAGCATGAAATAGACAGATGATGGAAGGTGTACTAGTGAAATTAAATCCAGGATTGCCATGGCAAAAGCTGCATTTAGCAAGAAGAATCTTTTTACCAGCAAATTGGACTTAAATTTGAGGAAGAAACTAGTGAAATCGTACATTTGGAGCATAGCTCTGTATGGGGCTGAAACATGGACACTTAGGGCAGTAGATCAGAAACATCTGGAAAGTTTTGAAATGTGGTGTTGGAGAAGGATGGAGAAGATCAGTTGGACCGATTATGTGAGAAATGAAGAAGTGTTAATTAGAGTCAGTGAGCAGAGGAATATCCTACACGAAATAAGAAAACGGAAGGCTAATTGGATTGGTCATGTTTTACGCAGAAACTGCCTTCTAAAAGAAGTTATCGAAGGAAAGATAGAGGGGCGGATAGAAGTGACAAGAAGACGAGGAAGAAGACGTAAGAAGATGCTGGATGACCTTGGGGACAGAAGAGGATACTGTCATTTGCAGGAGAAAGCTCTAGATCGCATTAAGTGGAGGAATTGTTTTGGAAGAGACTGTGGACCTGTCGTCTGACAGATTACTGATGATGGTGATGATGATGATGAAATAGACAGCAAGCAAAGCTTTTACTTTCAACGGACTACACGGCGTTATACACCGGAAGATATAACTATTCATCAGTTACTTGCCTTATGATACAGACAGAACAATGGAAGGAGAGGAAGGCCAGTTGTTTAAACACAGGTGAGCGACGTGACGATTGTTAAGATTACTGTGACAAATGCCGACACTTTGAAGGAACATCTTTAGGCAGCATGGTCAGATCTTCACAGCATCGCGGTGAGAGCAGAGACGCGGCTGTTGTGAATGTTCATAACACATGAAGCTGCATGTCAGGACGTGTTTACAGCTCATTTCATTGGTCCAGACGTTCTACGCCAGCCAATAAATTCGAAGCTTCTGTCATGTGTCGATGTAATAACTCAGAAGAGTATACAAGGACGTGGTGTATTAACTTTTGCTACAAGATCGGAAGGACTTCAACCCACATCTACCGAACAATATATATCGTAAAGAGCGTTTGTTGAAGCAACAGTCAGCAGGCTGACCGCAAGTGTTTCTGTCGTTAAAAAGAATGTCTGTTGAAAGCAACGAGCACAGTGGATGTCTTTCGGGCAATAAGAGCAATGAGTAGGTGTCTGAAGGTAGGGATTTGGTATGAAGTCACAGAAGAATGAGTGTTCGTGAAATAGTTGACGAGACGGGACTTAATGACTCATATCAGATCACTGTATCAGATGATCTGGGAACGAAGCCTGCATCAACCAAGTTCTTTCCACGATTTTTGACACAGTTTGCCTGTAGCTACTGATGTGATTATATGTTCAGAAACCGGTGATGACAGCTTCTTAAGATATCACATGCTTATTAATGTGTAACTGGAAGGTAATTTCGTCTGGTTATTCTCCCGAAAGCCGCGAGTTTCACGCTAACGATGGATAAGATATCACAAGTTTATTAATGTGTAACTGGAAGGTAATTTGGTCTGGTTATTTTCCCGAAAGCCGCGAGTTTCACGCTAACGCTGGATAACATATCACATGCTTATAAATGTGTAACTGGAAGGTAATTTCGTCCGGTTATTTTCCCAAAAGCCGCGAGTTTCACGCTAACGCTGGATAACATATCACATGCTTATTAATGTGTAACTGGAAGGTAATTTCGTCTGGTTATTCTCCCGAAAGCCGCGAGTTTCACGCTAACGATGGATAACATATCACATGCTTATAAATGTGTAACTGGAAGGTAATTTCGTCTGGTTAATTTCCCAAAAGCCGCGAGTTTCACGCTAACGCTGGATAACATATCACATGCTTATTAATGTGTAACTGGAAGGTAATTTCGTCTGGTTATTCTCCCGAAAGCCGCGAGTTTCACGCTAACGCTGGATAACATATCACATGCTTATAAATGTGTAACTGGAAGGTAATTTCGTCTGGTTATTTTCCCAAAAGCCGCGAGTTTCACGCTAACGCTGGATAACATATCACATGCTTATTAATGTGTAACTGGAAGGTAATTTCGTCTGGTTATTCTCCCGAAAGCCGCGAGTTTCACGCTAACGATGGATAACATATCACATGCTTATAAATGTGTAACTGGAAGGTAATTTCGTCTGGTTAATTTCCCAAAAGCCGCGAGTTTCACGCTAACGCTGGATAACATATCACATGCTTATTAATGTGTAACTGGAAGGTAATTTCGTCTGGTTATTCTCCCGAAAGCCGCGAGTTTCACGCTAACGATGGATAACATATCACATGCTTATAAATGTGTAACTGGAAGGTAATTTCGTCTGGTTAATTTCCCAAAAGCCGCGAGTTTCACGCTAACGCTGGATAACATATCACATGCTTATTAATGTGTAACTGGAAGGTAATTTCGTCTGGTTATTCTCCCGAAAGCCGCGAGTTTCACGCTAACGATGGATAAGATATCACAAGTTTATTAATGTGTAACTGGAAGGTAATTTGGTCTGGTTATTTTCCCGAAAGCCGCGAGTTTCACGCTAACGCTGGATAACATATCACATGCTCACTCTAAGCATTCCTATTTAATACATTCAATATCCTTTTATCTCAGTTGAATATTTAATAAAATTTATACCTACAGTTCAGCTACTAAAGAAATATGGACTATAAAGGGAATTCAAAGCAGCGAGAATCGTCTAATAAAAGTAATAATACATTATTTATACTCGTCCGCTGGAATGGTCGTATATAGAGAGGTTTATAAAAATCGGTAAAGGAATAAGAACATATAGCAGAAGATCACTGAGGACAGCATATATTCAATATTTAAAATTGAGGAGACAAATATCAAAATAAATACCAAGTAAGTTGCACCTAACATACAGAGTTCGATCGAAATGACTATTTTGATGCTGTTATTGGCATACGAACTGACGTAAATTATGTGTTTATTAAGTGATCTGTAATTAACTGAAATGTTTTTAATTGCTAGACATGTCAGGGTCGAGTTAAACAGCCTTAAGCTGGGAAATAAAATTAGCATAATACTCATTTCGATTTTCATGAGATTTGTTAGGATTTTATATACAACGGTATCTTCTGCCAGTTATTTTTAATAGCTACAAAATGGTTTCAAACAACTCGCTGTTCCCTTCAAATTTATGTACAGGATTTAATTTATAAAACAAAGTCTCTTGTAGCAAATTCGATTTTTCGGTTAAGTCATAATTTCTGTCCATGAAAACTAGTGTACAAATATTTTCCACTGTCAGAAGTCAGGAGAATTTACGAATATGATCGCCGATATTATATTAAGACATGAAAGTGTATAAAGCATAAGTTTCTCTGGTCGAGATTTCCCGGCCATGGCAAAATCGGATAACTTAAAAATTCATTATTTTTTAAATCATTATGTCAAGCCCTTTTTTCCTCTTACGAATATGTATACCACAGCGCCGAATAGGACTGGTATGATGGCCGTATATGATAACAAGAGAAACTGTGAAAAGAAATGGTTATCTCCTGCGCTTTCATGGAGGGCTGAGAACAAATACAGAAACCTCATCATGACTTATAACCAGGCATCGTCCGAATGTAGGGCAGTTTGTTTCCTCTTCAAATGCACGCGGACTAATTATCGCTATAAATCGTCTGTGATTGGCTGTTATGAATAGAAAGAAACCATTATAAATTCTACATGACTGTGAGAGCCCGTTCTTTAAAAAATTGATAGTCGTAAAGTTGGTTAAGATACGTCATTTGTGAACCAAGATGTTTTCTCTATTAACATTATTATTATTATCCCGTATCTAAGCTTACATTTTCCAAGTGATTTCTCACCTTAACTGTACATGAACTCCAACCAAATAATTGCATTAACCCATATGTGCTACTTTATATTGCCGTATGTCTCATTATTTTGTTATTAAACTGTCCAACCAACATGGGATAAAGTTTTAAAATTATGAATATCATTGTGTAATTTTCTCGGATCATTTGCTACATTATCTCTCCTGCTACAGATATCTTCCCGAGATCTTTATTTCCAAATAACCTGGAGAGATAGCTGAATTCTGGGAAAGTCCATGTATGTTAGCTTATCGATAAAGTAACTATTCAGGAACATGATGTGCCTATCACATGAATCCTAGTGTGGCACCCCTTGTCGGGTATTGAAACTTGAGAATAATAGGCTAATAAAGGGGCCACTTGGGAATACACGGCAGAAATTTTATAATTGCAGCAATCTCTCTATAATGAACTCCACGACCGGCATAGTGCATCTATAGAACTTTGGATGCGATTGTACTCACACTGTATTCTGCCATATTCCCCTTACAAAGTGGGACGGCGTTGTTCAAATACAATGACACCTTAATGTACTCTGTACCTGAAGTTTTAAAACGATCTTTTGTTCTTAAGTGTTTTGTTGTTAAAATGCGCAATAAAATATAACTCTGAAGTATCTGTGAAAATGTGATTACGCAAAAGTATAAAAGAAGTATAACTGGCAACAGAACAATAACCCTTAATCGCAGAATATTCGCCTTCTTAGCCAGGCAAACTAAGGGCTTTAATGTAACTAACAGTACACCGATTACTGACTCCACAGTCTTAAATTCTGACCACAAATTTACAGTATTATTTTCAGGAGGGACTGTACTCTGATCAACCAAGGAAATATACGTAAATCTAAACATGCAAGGAGACTACAATTTGAACACTCACAGAAATAAAATATGAAAGGATTCAAGTTTCTTACTGCAGTGGTTAGGAAAAGTTCTGACGTCTGGGATACAATGCCGGTAGTCCTCTGAAAGTCAACATACGTTTCAGAGGAATATACATCCTCCATCTTCAAGGTCAAAGAAAGAACCACCCGAGAAACAAACATTAAGACCTTAACAAGAAGAGCTTTCTGGTTTCTTGTTTGGCTCTTTCTTCGATCTTGAAGATGCAGGCGACAAGTTCCTCTAAAATATCTCTTGACTTTTAACGGACTACAAGACATTATATACTAAAAGACAGGATTCTTCATAAAACCCCGAAAGTTATAAGTACAATATATTCTAGAAACAACTTTTGGGTTTCGTAGCGTAATACTGAAGCTCTGACACAAATTATACAGAACATTGCGTCGGTGTAGCCTGAATGAAAGAAACCCAGAATGGAAACATGGCACGCTGGTTAAGATGCTGATTACGAGTAAGTAGACCTAAAACCGAATATAAACTCTATTTCCAGGTCTGCAGATGTCAAGAGATCTGTTCATATCCTGGTCGGTAACACAGGTGTCACCCTTGTTATTGCAGCTATAATTCTCTTTCTCACACTGTGAAAATTGTCAACTCGTTCAGCACACAGTGCTCTTTATATAAGCCCGGGACAAAGGTGGAGAGGTCAGGATTTCTGGGGGGCCATGTAATGAGCCCACATCTTCCTATCCACCGGCCTGTACAGTGGGCACTGACGCAGAAAACAATGACAAGACAAACAGCGCCACAGAGCTGCTTCAAGCATGCGCATTACGCTTCACTGCTTAGGGACACAGACTCTAACATGTTGGAAGATTGCTCTTTGCAAGTCTATTTTGTTCGGGTCAATAAAATGGCCTATATCTTATTCAAATCTTGGAGTTCTTACTCGGACATTCTGTCTTCTCCCAATGAGTATGGACTAGAAGAGTCACTGCATAATGAACATGCAATTAGGAATACAGTTCTATCTGGATGAAACTCCTTTCACAGTTCACAGTTGCTTTTTCATTTTCTGCAGCAGTTTTAAAAGGACCCGCTAATTTCGGAATCAGCCCTTCGAGCGAAAGGTCTGTGCTTATTCCTATTTTGCAAACACGTAGCCGCAAAATGCCGTCTGCCCCATCTACCCAGCAGATCAATAGCTTAAGTGCAGTCGTCATGACACGTGGTTCTACTCCTCTAATTTTCCTTATACCTTACTCTATTCTGTACCCACATGCTGTAGCCATGACAACCAGGATGAGTACCCTTCTATACAAAATCAAATTCGTTCGTGTTCTCGCGTAGTCCAATAACAAGACTGTTTATAATTAACTTGATCCTTTCTTTAGCGTCTAAATTTTTTTTTTCAGGAACCAGCTTCAAATCATGGATTTCCGATAATATTTCTCTGTTGAAACGTATTCCACTAGAGATTCATCTACATATAACAGAATAATTGCCTTCAGTACCTGCATAACACCCAAGAGACTGTTGTTTTTAATTGTTTGAATTTCAGCCAGCAGAAACAATTATAATTGTAATTATAATATAATATAATATAATTATAATTATAATTGATAATTATCAACATAACTTGGTTATTTCAAGGGCAAAGTTACAAGCATAAGACCATCATCAGATCTCGTACACTAAGCATACCTCAGCAAGAGTCGGAGTAACGGGGGCAGCCGAAACTTCTGTGACATGTATAGTAGAATCTGTAATCCTGGCTTCACTCTGAATACTCACATACTCGTATAGTTGTTGAGTGTGGTTGTTGTCTTGTTGAGAGTGGTCTCCTGGATCGAAACACCATGTTGTATTGTAGGTGAATACTAACCTGCTGTTTCCATCTTCAGGTAAAAGCAGACTACTTTTACCGGTTCTCACGGTCTCTTCGCTTGCAGAATTCTTATATTTTCTTCTACCCTGAAGATGGAGGCGATACGTTCCTCCGAAACGTCGGTTAACACCATTTATACACGGTGCCAAATCCCAGAAGACTGCTTTCTTCATATAACTTATCTTCCTATGTTCTCTGGAGCTATTTAGAATATCCATATGTATGAAAAATTACAACTTTACAAGAGTTCGTGCCTGTGTGCGTGTATATGGAACGCATTGCTCATCTGCATGAATGATGATGTGACAGAGAAAACGATACAATTTCCCTATCGATATCAAACCTGTATACACATCCCATCAAAAAACAATGAACGAGATACGTTTTCCGTTATTTACGTTACGTCCCTTTAACAACACACAAACAGGTTACACTGTGAAATGTATATCAGTAATGCAAGTTGATACCAACAAAGAAAGGTACATATTAAATGGCGTTAATGATATTGTGATGTGTTTACTCATTGCTAGGCAACGGAGCTGTAAATACATGCTCGCGGCAAACACGCCTCAGCAATAGAGAGGCTGTTTTCTATTTGGTCCGCGCCACTACCGTTGCTATACAATGGTACGGTAAACACTCCTAAAACAATAGGGGACAATAGAAGACGGTGTCTTCCTTGGGGTTCGTGCAAAGTGGTTACAAAGAAGAATTCAACTGAGCGGCATATAGTACAGAATACGTGTAGAGTCGAGTTTCGAGACGCCAGCCTGTCAAGATATGAGCTTGGGATCAGAGGAATTAGAGTGATTAGAGTTTTCGGAATTGGCAGTTGCAGAATAAGGCAAGAAAGGAAATAAGGCGATGCAAAGAAAACTTCATGTGTGATTACCAGGATGTGACGAGTGAAGACTGAGAACCTTAGTGCGTGTAAAACGGGGAAATCTGAAGTGTATAGATCAGCGATAGCGCTGTAATTGCCTGTAGTTCCGAGTGGTGTGAACACGGTTTCAATAAATCCAATCAAATAAATCCAAAACCCCGTTTTATAAGTCACCCCAACACGTGACACTATCCTTCCTCGTTGGCCATTACCTTCGTGCTGTGTGTGAGAAAGCGTAATTCATTGTCTGGATCGCTCACTTTTATTAATATCCATTCCTTACCATGTACATGAAAATTACATAAATTCATTGAGAAGTCTGGGTCTTCTGATTTAGCCAAATTATTGTAGCTGTACGATACTTTTACTATATTTGATACTTAGACAGAACATAAACATGACGGTAGAAATTATATTACGAAAGCTCAATTAATAGGATTCCTCGCTTAGTATTTATTTTAGCCACATAAATAAGGTTATAATTAGGTGGACATGTAAATTTAATGGAGAGAGAAAAAAGAAACGCTTACAGAATTTCTGAGATGAAATATATGTTGGTGACATTAAACCTCCAGATTATATTATCACCGAGCCTGTTGGCACTGGTATCAGCTGCATAACTGCGTCGACAAGTTCCAGTTCAAATTTGGGAATGGGACAATACAATCGTACAAGACTGAAATAACAGCAAAGAAGTAATCATTTGCAATATTTGAGGTTTTGAGGACGGTGACTATGAACAATGCCGTCTTCTGGGATGTGGCACGTGCATATATTGTCATAACCGACGTTTCGAATGAACGTATCGCCTCCATCTTCAGGGTATAAGAAATCCGCGGGCGATGAACCAGAGTGACCAAGTGGCTGCAGCCTGTCGTAAGGCCGCTGCCTATACAGGACAAAACAATCAGAAGATAAATGCAGACCGACCGCCTTGACTGGAATTCAAACCCATGATCCTTGTGTTTGAGCGGTCAAACACTTTTCATGCATCAGACGGCACATTCACTGTGATTGGCTAATATTATATTTATGGATATATTATAAATAACTTCAGTCGGAAAAAATACATAGGCATGTAAAGCAAAGATTCGTATTTTTAGGGGAAAAATTAACCAGAAAATGAATATTTATATTATTTCACATAAACAACTCTTTGCTGTGTATAACAAAATTTGTGTAATGAATATTCAGAGCCCTTGGTGAAATAAACGAATTTATATCTGCCTTCAAATATTCTGACAGCTGACGACAACAATGTCTTCAGAGCCGCATATGCTTCCAACGTATGCTTCACTATAATTATATCTAATTCCCATCATTCCCACATGCGCGCGCCATTACCCATATCATATTACGTGACACATCCTACCTGCCACGGCTGTTGTTCGAAATTTTACTCTCGCAGACTGTCAGAAAAGTAACTTAAAAATTTATAGGTCAAATGATAATTTCGCAAAGTATGACGAATGATAATTTGATTGTTTCATTCCGCCTTGCTATTTGGCTATTAGATTAAACAACATTTTTGCTTGCTAACACTTGAAGTGAAATATTGAACTGAGAGTTGAGAATATTAACCCCGAGTTTTACCAAGTTTGTCAGGGTGATAAAAGGAGGGTTAAAGGGACGTTACACTTAATGCGAATGTGAAATAATAAATTCATTTCAGATTTGGGTTGAAAAATTTAGTCGAAAGAGATAATCTAGAAGACCTAGGCAAAGATGGGGCCAGGGGTGCGAACTTCGCCATAACAGGGTGACCACCTTCAGTGTTCAACACTCTGTTTCTCATTTCTTTCTCCTGAGCTGTGTTATGGCCAAATGTTGTACACACAAAATAAGTATTATTTTGGTATGACGAGGTCTCTCACACTAACGGAGGAACATACGAGTAGATTGCGAGTATTTGAGAACAGGGTGTTGGGGAGAGCAACTGAGCCGAAGAGAGATGAAGTGACAGGAGGTTGGAGAAAAATGCATAATAAAGAGCCTCATGATATGTACTCTTCGCCAAGTATAATTAGAATGGTCAAGACAATGTGGATGAAATGTCTAGGGGATGTAGCACGAATGGGGAGAAGAGGATTGTATATAGGATACTGGTGGGAAAGCCAGAAGGAAACATACCACTAGGAAGATCAAGATGCAGGTGGGTGGATAATATTCAAATGTATCTTAGAAAAATAGGATGTGGCGATATGGACTGAATAGGTCTGGTTCAGGATACACACCAGTGGAGGGCTATTGCGAACATGGTAATTATCCTTCGGGTTCCATAAAATTTTGGGTAGTTTTTGAGTACATGCTTGATTGGCGGCTTCTCAATAAGGGCTCAGCTCCACGAAGTTAGTTATTTATATTCAGAACTTTCCGACGGGCTTGCCATATAAATTGAATAACGGAAATAAGAAACCACTGAGAGTTTTGTAAATTGTCCATCCGAAAATATATACTGAGATGGGAGGGTAATATTGAAATAGACCTAAAAAAATTTTGTTCATAGAAATTGTACGTAATATTTGGCTGTAAATGTTCTTGGTTCTGGTTCATGAAAAATCTTCTCACTTTTGAAGGATCAATACGTACCAGCCGCCTCTAACAGAAATGAGTACCATGAATCTTTCTAGGGTTTAAAGGTCGGTGGGAGCGTAAGGATGACCTCATCGTCATCTGTGAGCCGATTGTATAGAAAATGTGGCAGCCTCGACGTCTCACAATCCTATGGGCCTCCACGGACTGTTACAGGGACTGCTTTCATCATCATCATCATCAGTAATCTGTCAAGACGACATGTCCACGGTCTCTTCCAAAACAATTCCTCCATTTAATGCGATCTAGAGCTTTCTCCTTCAAATGACGGTATCCTCTTCTGTCCCCAAGGTCATCCAGCATCTTCTTACGTCTTCTTGTCACTTCTATCCGCCCCTCTATCTTACCTTTAGTTAAAATAAAATCTAAAGAACTGAAAATTATAAGAAGTACTAAAGAAAGACCATCATATACTGAATCTAATATAATATCCCATAAACACTGCAGGACAGAAAACAAAACAAAATTTCGAATAAACAGCATAAGACTCTACATAATGAAGTAGCTTCGTCTGGAGTCCAAGTCCAAGAGCGGATTCTGATATTAGTAAGACTGTGCCTTGCTATTCTGACAGATGTACACTTAGGTGTACATCTAATTAGTTAAATGAACATTTTTAAGAGGTGAATACAACCAGATCGGTGCGAACTTGCAGCTTTATACCGCTGTAATACGCAACTGACTGAAGACGAAAAATCCCCCTGAATTAGACTACTCCGTAACATACAGAAATTTTGTTCCCTGAAGGGAGGAAATGGTGTGGTATATTGCTGAGATTAGCAAGTAATCTGCACACGAAGGACAAGTGCATTAAGGTATTCAGGTTGTTAAAACGTTTTAATTAGAACTCGAGGTGAATACCATGGCGCTGGGATTTCTTAAAGTCTGCGGTGACACGGCGAAGAAGGCCCAAACGGCTGAGGGAGTGAAAGTAATGGGCCCGCGGTCGTCACGCCCGGTGACAGATAACGTCCTTACAGTTGTCGCCTCCTCACCCCGGCCCTCAACTAACGTCTATATAACGCCAAGGCTCCGTGTAAATTTATGCTGCAAGGCAAATTATATTAAGTGCGTCCAAAACTATTCCAGCATATAGAATGGCTTCATAATAAATTTCAATTCAAGTTAAGCGCATAATATCACAAGAATGACTTGATCAGATTAATTGTAGAGATATTGAAATTAATTATTTCAAAAATGTTTCCAATTAAACTGTTATTATTGAATCTAATTAAAACAAAACGCAAATTTTAAACGTTGCATAAAGAGATCAGTATTTGTTATGGCTTGCTCTGAAGGCTAATATATGTGTTGCTTGGTTAGATTGTAATTTAAACTTCTGGTATGTTGGCGCCGTGACAATTCCTCAGTAATTCATATGGCAGTCTCCCTTCATTGACACTGCGTAGAGATGGATGCAATGTACTCCTATGAAAGGCTGATAACGAATCACTGGCTTACACAAAGACAGTAAGAATATTATGCGCCCTGAAAATCTCGAATTCCATGTAAGCTTTCAATGAGTTCAACTTCAACTTAACTTCAGCTGCGACAATACTCGTTCGTGCAGATCCACCAAATCATATTTTACGGATCTGATAGTTGATTTCAATGATTTCAACAGAGAATTCAAGATTCGTTTAGACGTGCATATTTACATGAGTTCGTTTTACAAAGAACTTCAAGAAAGAAAGATCATTCCTTGGAAACATTCGTAGACTTATCATTTTCAAAGTTCAATTATCGACCCCTTTTCTTTCTTTCCCTATGACTTTACAGCCCTCTGAACCTTGGCCGCGTTTTCAGTTTATTGATAAAATACACAGTTGGTAAGACTCCTTGATTGGCGGATTAGCCCGTTCTAAGGTCGCTACCTACTCACAGAGCAACACAAACACAGAATAAACGCACACAGACATCCACGCCTCGAGAGGGATTTGAATGCACGACCCCAGTGTCAGAGCGGGCGAAGACGGTTCATGCCCTAGACCGCGTGGCCACTGTGATCGGCTTATCGACCCTAGGGACATTCCTCCTAATATAAATATTTAACGCTAATAAATCAATTCATTCACTGCAGAAATACATGCTAGGAAGAACATAGGTTTCATTCTGAAGTGTGAACATTTTAAACAAATATAAGTACCACGAAATTTTGTGTTTAGTGCGATATATTACATTTGCGGATAAATAAATCCGGCGAGAACATTGGAATCGGGCAAGTGTCGATAAAAATATAGGTGAAAGTAAAGTTGTCACTGCGTTTAACTAATTAAGCAATATGCTAGGAACACGTAAGGAGGATTGAATGTATAAGTTCACGTATTCTTGACTTCTGCTCTAGTTAGCCAGTGGTCAGCTTCACGCCCCGGGCCACTTTATTCCCTGGGAATGAACCCCCATTATCCATTGTATAGGAGACTGGGTGGGTCCCAGAACCGATCTGCAATTTCCAAAACATGACAGCTTCAATACAGATACTTTTACAAGAGAGTTCAAATTGTATAGGTGTAGTCATTTTCAATACCAGATATAATCATGACAATTCTATCGGAAGAATTTATTTCTGATATTTCACTTCATTTAACGGAAACAATGCAGTTTTCATGAAATCCATATTGAATCCTCCTCACAGTTTTTAACGTTTAAAATGTTAGTACACGTATTCAAGTGTGAAAATTGAATGAAACCGTTCGTAACAGAAACCGTATCACTTTTCCGTAAGTAACGGAAACCTCTTACGAAACCGCTGATAACCCAAAACATATGGCGTAATGTATTTAGTACATGTATGTAATATATTTAAATGAAAGAATAAAAATTGATATATCCAAAAATATGGAAGGTGTACTTGTGAAATTAAATCCAGGATTGCCATGGCAAAAGCTGCATTTAGCAAGAAGAAGAATCTTTTTACCAGCAAATTGGACTTCAATTTGAGGAAGAAACTAGTGAAAGGCTACCCGTACATTTGGAGCATAGCTCTGTATGGGGCTGAAACATGGACACTTAGGGCAGTAGATCAGAAACATCTGGAAAGTTTCGAAATGTGGAGTTGGAGAAGGATTGAGTAGATCAGTTTGACCGATTATGTGAGAAATGAAT